>NC_081408.1:588561518-588801733 GCF_030272615.1 Cryptomeria japonica | reverse complement strand
GAGAGAGAGAGATGAGAGAGAGAGAGAGATGAGAGAGAGAGAGAAGAGAGAGAGAGAGAGAGAGAGAGAGAGAGAGATGGGAGAGGGAGAGGGAGAGGAGAGAGAGGGAGGGGGGAGGGGGGAGGGGGGAGGGGGAGAGAGGGAGAGGAGAGGGGAGAGGGAGAGAGGGAGAGGAGAGGGAGAGAACATGGGGGGAAGGGAGAGATAGAGGGAGGGAGAGAATACATGATAAAAAATCAAAGAGGAAGTTGCAGATAAGAAATAAATTCACTTACTTCTATAGAAGTGCAGACACAGTTACAATGGGGTATGGAGGGAGAGAGAGAAGAGAAAGAGGGATGGGGTATGGAGGAAGGGAGGGAGAGAGAGAGAGAGAGAGAGAGAGAGAGCGAGATTGAGAGAGAGAGGAGAGAGAGAGAGAGAGAGAGAGAGAGAGAGAGACCTTGTATGTGTTTGAGAGGGAGAGACGATACACTTACATGTGTATATATATGTTTAATATATTATATGTATATAAACATATTATATATACAATTTCATATTATACACATATTATATATTACATATATTATATGAATAATACACATATTATACATAGAATATAATATTATACAATAGCGTGTACACGTTGTTTATAGTAATGATAGCGCGTACGCGTTGATTTAATGGGAAACACATGCGTACGCACTTCTTACACTATAAATACCCCGTACGCGCTTTTTAAACCATAAGTACCCCATACGCGCTTTTGACTTTTTAGGCTTGGAAATAGGCCTGGATGACAAAGCTACGGATTGGAAGTTTGTTTTCCCTCCATTTCTCTCATTTTTGACATGTTTTATTTTATCAACTTGGCTTATCGACTTTGTCATCATCAGGTTTACACTTCATAAAGTGGGTATTTATAAAATTGCCACCATATTTTCACCCATCTTCTAAGATTTCTAACCATATAATTTTTTTTTTCAATCTTGAACAACAATAACATATTATTATTGAATTTCTTTTACTAGTGTCTCCATAGTTCTCACAGACATAGGTGCACCATTTTTTAAATAACTTTTGATATACGTATCCAAATTTAAAAAACTTTATATATTATTGTAGTGCACTTGATTCTTTACAATGTTTATAAAAAAAAATTTGTATTTTCGATTTGTTTAGTGCAACTTATGCTTCGCACATGAATAGGTACCAAATTTTCAAGATGTGCTCGATTGGAAAAATCATAAAAAAACAAATACTCAACAAAAAAAATTACAAAAAAATACACATCTTCTAGTACTCACTCTTAACTATCTTTCTGCCAAAGGATTTGTCAAAATACTAAATCTAACTATGACTTTTTTGATGCGCACGTCAGACACTATGTTATATTTTTCAGAAGAAAAAAAACAAGGTCAGTTTTTCGTGCACGAAGGATTTGACCCCCTTAATCTTATCCAATTTTGAAAAGGTTTAGTAGTTTGGAAACTAGATTCAGAGTACTACAATATTTGTTCTTTTATTATCTTCATATCTTGAGTGGATGACTTTCAAATTTTGCCTCTAAGTTCAGGTTGACCTAATTTCAGAAGAAGAAAAAAAAAGTGTCCACTTATACCCCCCTTTTTGACCACCATCTTTGTGCACTTACCCTTAGAATAGATTATATCATAATTTTTATTCTAAGTTGCATACTGGATCATTCAATACCCTTTGTGTACTACGACTATCATGTTCTAAGTGTCTCTTCCTCACATATTTTGATAAGGTTTCATGGTGCCTAGTACAACCAATCATGTTTTTTATGTTTTTAGAGTCCTAGACCATGTAAGGGATGGAAAGTCATCATGGTTCTTTATGCCTTGATGTATAACATCCTTTCTATATCAAAATAAGATTTCTCTTTACATTTATTTAGCATAACCAAAGCATAATATCAATCCATCTACATTTCTCTTATCTTATCCTATCTATATTAAACACATTTGACATCTATTTGACTATCGAGTTATATGCTTCACCATGTATTTGATCAATGGACTAATATGTATATAGTTATCTCTGGTTGCATTCACACATATTTTACACACACTTTTCTTTCACATCTATTTTTTAGAGTTTGATTTGAAGTAAATTTGTGGCCAATCTCTCAAGGGGGCATCCATCCATTCTTGCATCACACTTCTATTTTATCATTACAAGTCCTACCCTCTCTCAAATTTTCTCATCTATTGATCTTTTTAATTTATCTCCACCATTGATCAAATGTTCACTCATTTATTTATCATTAGAGCTAACATTTTATCAAGAGCACTTTTATATCTAGCACTTTTGAGCACCTCACTATAGTCAAATTATCACTTTCATGAGCATTATCAATCAAGATCTAGCAGATATCAAACAAATATTAAGCATAAATCCTTCATCATCATATCATTGTGTAATAATGTGTATGTCATTTTGAAGAGAAACCCACATATTGAAGCATTCAAGCAAATCTCAAGCAGTAATGGAGTCTCATGATGTCTTTATGTTAGTATTTTTGTTTATCATTTGATTTGATCATATATCTTAGGCTTCATTTCATGATTGTGTGGATTATAATTTTCCATCCTTTCCATTGGTTTCATTATTGTGATTCACCTTTTCATATCACTCACAATTACAATTAAAGCAATTACTAGAAAGTAAATAATCAAACCTTGTATTGAAATTATGTATTTCTATATTTGTTTTGAATCTCATCTATCTTCAATCTTATTAGCTTGATTAAATTTGAACCTTCAAAGGCTTTCTCATTAGATTTCTTTGCAACTATCTTCTTGGGATGCTCAATAGTTTTTGTAATCTAACCTTCTTCAAATCCAATACTAGTCTTGATCAAGGGTGATCTTTGGTTGTTTATGATCTCATCTATAATTTTAGTACTTTTTCTCAAACTTCATGCTCTTATTTAGTTGACCATTAGCTTTCTCTAAATCCTTTCTCAAGGATACAATTTCTACCTCAAGCTTTCTCACAGTCTTTTTTATTTTTCTTTTAATTTTGCATTCATGGCATCTTCTATCCCCTTTGCTTCTTCTATTTGAACTTTCAAATCTATGGTAATATTTTTAGATTATTTTAGCTTATATTTTTGTTTCTAATTTTCCTTCCTTTCTATCTTCAAATCATTTAGGGAATCGACAAGTTCTTCTAAATCAATTTCAACTTCTTCTTCTTCTTCTTAAAAGTTTATTTTTTATTCATCATATTCTAAGATCTATGTTTCCATGAATAGGGCATATTCTCTTTCACTTTCACTTCTTGAAGTACAATAATCACACTCATCAAATGAATAATTATCTTCCTTAGAGTAGAGGCTTTTCTTATACTTATGAAATTTTTGATTCTTATGCTTTGACTTCTTGCAACTCTTCTAATAAGACTTATACTCTCTTTCTTCATCACTACTTACTTTGAAAGGACATTTAAAAGCAAAGTGGCCAATTTTACCATAGTTGAAACATTTGAAAGGTAACTTACCTTTGTACTTGTCAGAGCCTCTCTTTGACTTCCTTTCAAAGTTTGGTTCTTCAAAATTTGATTCATCGTTGGGGTCAAAATATTCATTCTTCTTTGATGTCTTTAATGTTGTTTCTCTTCTTGAAGTTTTATTATTTATAATTCTCATCTCACATGCAATAAGTGTCTCATAAAGTTCATACATCGTTAGAGTTTTCAGATCTTTAGCTTCTTAAATTGCAAAAAAATTTGAATCAAATCTAGGGGGTGGTGGAACCTATGAACGCACGTCCCCAATCAAAGCCACTGGTGGAACCTAAAATTACAAGCAAAAACTTGGTAATCGATAATCGGATTGCTCAGGTTGGACAATCGAAAAATTGTTCTACAAGGAGTATATCTTACCCAAGAATATTTTTTCCAATGTGATTATATTTTGCATATAAATGATTTAAAAATAAAATATATTTTTACAAAAGGGCAAGGAGAGGGAGTTGAACACTCAACCTCTCAACCTGACCTTCCTAACTACCCATACCTACCCTCCCCTTTTACCAATTTCTCTATTGTATTACTTGAAAATGTTTATTAGGGTAAATTACTATGGATAATAATTTGCAAATATTTTCACAAGATTTTAATTTATTAAAGTAATCTTGAAATGTGGAAATACATTTTGAAATATGTGATTTAAGTAAATTATTTTTACCCTAAAACATTGGTAAAATATATATTAGGGTAAAATGTTATTTCATATAAATGGATCTTATTTTGAAAAATGTGTTAAAAGGTGTGAAATGTACTAATGAAGAAAATTGAATTTTGATATTGTTATTACCTTTTTTACTCTCTTGTAAATTATTTTTGCCCTTAATCACTAAATTAAATAGTTTAGGGTGAATTTTATTTATTAAGAGATTAATTAAAGGATAAATATTTATTACAATGTTGTTTCATGTGGAGAAAGCTAAAATTTTGTATTCTTCATCCAAGATTACATTTTGACCTTTTTTTGTGATATAATATTTCTAATTATTACTTGCTAAAGGCATTTTGATATTTATAGCATCTTGATATACTTATGCAAGTAGTATTTTCTTTTTGCCTTTTAAGAAATTATAATTGTAATATTTTTTATCAAAAGGGAAAATATATGTGGTATTGGATGACCTAAATAGGGTTTGATATATTACTATGTCATTTTATATTCTCTTAATATTATTTTCACCCTAGGTAAATAATTTGAAAAATATTCATTAGGGTGAATCATTTAATGCTTGATTGTTTTTTGCAAAGGTTATTTCATATGATATAATATTTCCCACCCAAATTAAAGATTACCAAAAGGTGAGAAAGTATTGTAACATTATCGGAAGGGAAGTATTTTCTTTTACTTACTATACAAAATCTTTTAGCTTATGTTATTTAATAAAAACTATTATTGGAATAAATATTTACAAGTGTATAATACTTTGATTTAAGTGAATTATTGTAAATAAGTATTTTACATAGGGTAAAATGATTATTGCCTAATCTAAAGTGGAATATATTTAATCTTTAATTAATAAGGGACTTGATTGGTTTATTTTATGTGTAGGAGATATTGAATATTTACTGGAAGTATTATCAAAGCGGAGGATAAAGGATATATTATTAAAGCTTTATTTAGTGTGTATTTTAGGGATTCAAATGTAATTATCTCTGTAAACCAAAGGGTGTGTCCTTTGGAAAAATAATTGTTTGTAACTCCCTCCTGTATGCGAAAGGGTGTGTCCTTTGTCTTTTGGATCAGGTATTTATAGGGAGTCTTTTTCAATTTAAAAAAAAGGAGACAATTCACAATCTGTGAGGCTGCCAGTAGGGGCTATGGGATGTCTGTATTGGAGAAGTCTGTAGGAATGGAAGTATCATTTTAAGCAATCACTGTGTAATGGAGTATCTGTAAGTGTAGCTATTGTATGCATTCACTCTCCAAAAACTAATATACAAGATTCGTTGTTTCAATTCCAGAATTCGTGTATACTTTTGTGTTGATGAATTTCATTTTGTCCTCTTGATAAATCTGATAAAGGGTTTAATACAGTGTGCCACCACAAGTTGTTATAATTGAATATAATATTTGCTTCTTTGTGTTCTTATAACACTTAATGGAACCTCTGTATTGATAGTCTTGTGTTACAAGTTGCCTGAAAACTGTCTCAAGAGTTTAATTGAATTATTTGTCCACAAAGTATCGTGCATATTCCTGGATAGAGGCACTGGTCTGTTATTTATTTCTGAGATTTTGATTTGTATGCATAAGGTCCTTACAGAGAAACATTCTTCCATATCCTATTTGAACTAATCCTTGCAGATTTCATTCAAGTCCTGAAAGCATTTCATTTTCAATATACAATATCTTTAACATACACTTTTATTCATATTTAGTTTTCGGTTTTCAAAGTATTCAGCTAAAGCACATGATATAGCATAGTTGCAAAACACTAATTTGCCAGTTGTGTAAACTTGCTTAGAGGCTTAAATCCACATTTAAATAACTCTTTTGTGCTTGAGAGCGAAGGGTACACCCGCCTAGGTCTTGTGGAGCCTGAAGTGTGGAGGGATTTGGTCTTTGACCATCCCTGTTCGTTGGCCAAGGCTAATTGGATTTCCTAAGGAGTTGGCAAGTCTTTGGGTTTTCCAATTTACGGTTTTGGGCACCAACAAGGGGAAGGGATCTAAGTGTCTTTTTACAATCAGTAATCCTTTCATTTCTTCACCACGTCCTCTGATGGTATTGACAACTTCATCAACCCTAAGAACATATACGAAAATATTCACTCCTTCCTTCATCTTTAGGCTTTCAAATTGTCTTGGTAGGTGTAAATTATTTCTTTCTTTACCTTGTCAATACCCTCATATATATTACAAAGTGTGTCTTGAATGTTCTTTGCAGTCCTACCATGCATTATTTTGACAAACTAAAAATTAGACAATGTACACACAAATAGTATTATTTTCTCTTGCATTATTCTCACAAGATTTCAAGTTCCAACATGATCTCTTCAGCAGTTTTCAACAATTTCATAACCATCTATAAAATATTTCAAAATTTTAAGTTCTAATGTCATCAAGTAAGCTTCCATCCTCACATTCTAGAAGGCTTAATTAGACCCATCAAACAATGGTTCCTTTTCTGAATAAATAGCTTCTTGTGCTACCATGTATGTCATCCATGATCTACCTCAAGTTGTCATGCTTCACCAATGAACTCAGCTCTAATACTAATTATTGAGCACACAGATACTAAGGGGGGAAGAGAATCAATATTTTAAACTTTTTAACTTAGGTCAACACATTCAAAATAATATCAAAATATTACCAATAATCATTCTAGAAATGAACACAACCATAAAAGAGATTGCTAGATTTTTGTGGAAACCCAAAAGAGTAAAACCTCAGTGAACATAGTTTCTTGGATCTATTGCCCAAATCCAACCTCGCAAAATAATGTAGAACTTACAATAAATTTTGTAGACACCAACCCATAGGAATTATAACTCTGAAAGAAACACCAATCCCTTCATAATCTAATTTTTATGTACCAACCTACAAGAGACAACAACATCCTTAGACTAAGCTTCTAAGCACTACCTTAGTCAAGAGGCGCTAACCTCAAATTACAAAAAAAAAAATGAAATAGAAAAAACAAACACATTTTTCATGAAGACCTTTAAAATTTCTTTTTGTTGATACCTTATTCAATTTTCATCATCTGGTAAACACCTTGCAACATGATCAACTTGTGTGTGTGTGTGTGTGTGTGTGTGTGTGTGTGTGTGTGTGTGTGTGTGTGTGTGTGTGTGTGTGTGTGTGTGTGTGTGTGTGTGTGTGTGTGTGTGTGTGTGTGTGTGTGTGTGTGTGTGTGCGTGTGTGTGTGTGCGTGTGTGTGTGTGTGTGTGTGTGTGTGTGTGTGTGTGTGTGTGTGTGTTTATATATATATATATATATATATATATAATTCAACACCACCATTATGTCTATTATGGCCAAAAACTCACAAATAGTCTATCTATTCATCAAATTATAGTATAACAAATGAAGGAAAAATATTTAGGCCTCAGACACACAACCCAAGCCTATACATGCACACCTATGTAATCATTTGTAAAGTGTAGATAAAGAAAATCATTTGTGAAAAAAAATTATTTAAAAAATAAGAAAAAAAATTAAAAGTTGATTGCAATTTATTCGTATTATGTTTTATGTTCTATGCATAGCATAGGGTACAAGGTATCATCTCCTACCATCACAATGGTGGTAAGATGAAGGCTCACACTTCCCTCCCTCTTATTTGGATTTTAAAACCCCACCAAATAAAAAATACTCATTTGGATTAAAATTTGTGATAGCATCAAACATTATAGTTACTTGTCACTAAATATCATAGTTTAGTCACCTTAGTGGCCTAATTTACCACCACCACTAGGTATTAACTCCATCATTTAAGCCACTATAAATTGGATCCACCACTACAACCTAGTCACCACCATTCTACCGCCCAAGTGGTTCTTATCTCATATGCAACCATCAAATCATCAAGCATCATTGGTATACCACTAGGATACCACCTTCTTTGGTGGCACTACTAATCCACCACTCATAGATCACTAGCCTACCACCCAAATACAAACACCTTTTTTAATTTAAGAGAATAACTTTGGGAAGCCTTTTCTTGGCCATACAAAGGTATTTTCTACATAATTATTTTTTAAATGGGGTTGAATATCACTCTCTTTATAGTGATGTAACTAAACTTTACCTATGACAATTTATTTTTCAAAAAACAAGTTTTCTCTTACTTACTACAACATATTTCTTATTTTGAGATCTTTCGACAACCATACCTTGCATAGATGAACTCATTTATGGGTCATATTATTTTTAAGTGCGTGTTCATATACATCATAATGGTATTGTTCATTTTATCTTATTATATTCTTATTTATACTTTCAAAAAATATATATTTTTTAGGCTCTCTAAAATCTTGGAAAACATAATAAGTATTACAATCATGCTAAATTATAAAGTGACACACACACTTCTTAAGAAGGGTATTAAAATTGACCAATTTAAGGGGTTGTTAATGCACACACACTCAACTTCTGAAGTATAATTTTATGTGCTAGATTATTACGGGTTTCACATAGACATTTTATAATCAACAAACTCACATTAAGTTCCATGTTTGCTAAAGGTGGGATAAGAGATGTTTGATTAATTAGTAACATTATATGATGGAGCGAATGAGCTAGAGGGAAAGATATCAAAATTTGTAATGCCTCTTCCATGTATGTGTGGATAATCTCATCCAATTCAAATGAGGATTGGCTATGAGTCACCACTAGAAAGAGCACCAATATAGGCCAACCTAGTACAATCATTGTTTATGATGCTACTTTGCCTTGGCCATCCATTTCTCATAATAAAATCTTTGATTTATTTATAGATGAATAAATGAGAGCCGAGTGGAATGTTCTCTGAAGAAAAAACACTATGCAAGAAGTTTCTCACAATTCAAGGGGGTGCATCTTGGAAACTGCATATTGCTCCTCTAGACATGTAGTGCAATTCAAAATAACCTATTGATTCTGTAAGAGAGTTGCAATGATGATGTAGGCTCATTGTTATTATATATTCCCTATGTGAATGTTCTATAAGTAACATAGTTATGAGTGTATTTAATGTCCCTCCAACATTCTTTGTACACTATAGTAATTTCTAAAGTGTTCTAATACAATCAATGAAACCACCACCTCTTCTGTAGTATTTTTGCACTCTATAGCTAGTTATAAAATCTTACTCCTAAACATATGTAGAAGCAATGATTCCCACATTTATTTAGTCAGCTTCCTTCATGTTCAATCTTAAGCTATCATAACAACTTGCATACATTACTAGGACCATTTATTACAACATATACATAATGTAATCATGTCTTGCACATTTGAGAGGGTTATCATTAACTTTTTCTAATTGTTGATGTTGGTACATGAGAATCAATTATCCCTACCAATACAAACTAAATGCACAAAAACTATTTTTTTTCTATGTGAAAGTAGACTAACAATATCAAGGTGAATTAAAAATTACTAAAACTTAAGTGAGATTAGATCTATTGTTCAAGTCTATAGATACAACTTAGATTCATACTTATGAAATCGAATCAACAATCATAGAAGTGATCCAGAACAATAAAGAGATCATCCACTAATTCCAAATTATTCATTTAAACATTACTAATGTTCCTTCATTATTAGAAAATTAACATCTAACATCATTCACAATTTTCAACTAAATACTTTCATATTTTAATAAAATCATTTATTTTTCATTCTAATATTGCTTCCATTTCAAGGGAACTCTAAATATTTACTCTAAATTACTGAAAGAATTTTATTCTACCTCTGAAATAACGATGGGTTGTTTACTTTCCTTTTCAATGACAATGGTGGAACCGACATGGGATTCTTGCTTTTGTTTTAAGTGTCTCAATGGTTATACATCCAAAGTAATTTTAAGATTCCAATGATCAATGTTGGTCATTTGTTTTTTCGCGGAGTTTTCTATGGCCCTATTATTTTTCTCCTCAATTTACTTCCAATGAGACTCTCTATTTTGTTTCTGAACAGGAAAGTCCGCCACAACCGAATCCCTTGCTTGAGCATTTGTCGCGAAGCAATTTGTTTAATGGTGAATGAGAACAGCATTTTGATGGGTACCATTATACAATATTATCCAACACATAGGAAAATAAGTCTTTTAGTTTTCTATGAAAGTGGCCTTAAATAGGCAAGATATCCGGTTACGTGGCTGCATTTGTTGTATTCCTTTTCTCTTAGATTTGAGCTATCTTGAAGAGTCATTGTGATGTTCACAGAAAATGGAATACTCATTTCCTTGGAGGCGCCACATTCTTTTATTTTTGTATCCTTCAATAAAACCCAATTGCTTAGTCAAATCATCTGAAGGATTTGAAGCAGAAATATCCCTTTAGAGTGAACTAGAACGGAGATAATATTTGAGTTCACACAGAGTGAGATTATTTCTATGAAAATGAAATATCAGCCATGTATTTATCTTTATTAAGCAAAATTTACAATTGGCTATTACTATATATAGACAGACACATAGATCATCAACCCAAAGCAAAACATAATCATTCATTGTAGCCGCTGTAATAATTCTTCTGGTTTACTTCAAATGGGTAGGTTCATAAAAATTGAAAATTTTGTATTGTTAGGATTATTATTTTGTTGGGGTGCAAAAGTAGAAAGCAAGCCGCTGGTGCAGGCTTTCTACGTATTTGGGGACTCAACGATAGATTCAGGTAACAACAATCAGCTGGCGACTGTTTTCAAATCCAACTTTCCTCCCTATGGAATGGATTTCCCCGGCGGCATACCCACTGGACGGTTTAGTGACGGGAGGCTAGTAACAGACATGCTATGTAAGAATTTTCTCTTCGCAAAGATAAAATAGATTGTCATAGTTATCAGTCATTAGAATTAGGTATAGAGACATATTCAAGCTCCCTTGTGAGCTGATTTTAGTAAGGTTTTGAATATACAGCTAGTCTGATGGGGCTTCCTGATGAGCTGCCCGCATATTTGGACCCGAACTTCACAGGAGAACAATTGCTCACTGGTGCTTCTTTTGGTTCAGCGGGTGCAGGAATAGATGATACTACTTCGTTGCCCATGGTGAGCAGAACACTTCAAGAATTCTTGTCTTGAAGATCTATGATCTATTGGATGATCGAAATCCTTCTCTTCTTTTTATCTCTATTGTTTTTGTTGTTTAGTGGGTTTGTAAAACGTTTGTTTTGGACTTATGTTTCGTCTAGATTCTAGGAGTGTGAATATTTCCACCCTTCTCTCAATGCTACTGTTCTCACTGCTTAGCTATTTTGTTTTATGTTTTTATGTTCTAGATTGATGTTCCGCCAAGATTCTAGGGATGTGATTATTTCCACCATCCGCTCATTGCTACTGTTCTCACCACTGTAGAACACTTCAAGAATTCTTTTCATTAATCCTTCCCCACCTTTAAGATCTATGATCTATAATTTTTCAAACATGTAAATTCTGATCGAGATCCTCCTCTTCTTTTTATTTCTATTATTTTTGTTGCTTAGTGGGTTTGTATTATTTTATTTTATTTTTTATTCTGGACTGATACTTCGTCTAGATTCTAAGGGTGTGACTATTTCTACCACCACTTTCTCAATATTACTGTTCATACTGTTTAGCCGCTTTGTTTTATGCTTTTATACTCCAGACTGATGCTTTGTCTAAACTCTAGGAATGTGACTATTTCCACCACCCTTCTCTCATTGCTACTGCTCTCACCACTGCAGAACACTTCAAGAATTCTTTTTGTTACTCCTCCCTCATCTTTAAGATCTATGATCGAGATCCTCCTCTTCTTTTTATCGCTATTGTTTTTGTTGCTTTGCAGTTTTGTATTACATTTTTTCGTTCAAGATTGTTGCTCCGTCTAAATTCTAGAGGTGTATGGATTTCCACCTTCCTCCTCCAATCGCCATTGCTCACACCACTTAGCTGCTTTGTTTTATGTTTGTATCCTCTAGACTAACACCACAAGACTCTAGTGATGTGACTCTTTCCACTCATTTCTATGAATATGTGTAACATTACTTTATAAATGAAAATATATACAATTATTCATCAAAAAAAATATTTCCAATATGTTTATAGAATATTGAGTTTTGGATAATCCCTAAAGATATATAAGTCTAGATATTTCAGTTTATTTAAAAATTAATATTTATAATATGTTTATATATTGGTTTTGGAGAATCTCTAAAGATGTTTAAGTCTAGATATTTTAATATATTTGATTGAATTTTTCATCAATATGAAATTATTTGAAATTTAATTTTTAATTTTATTATTTTTTTATTGTAGGGTCTTATAACTTTGTCTAAACAATTAGACAATTTTAAGAGTTATAAGGAAAAGCTTGCAGCTATGGTTGGCGATAACAATGCTACTGAGATTATATCTGGAGCTTTATTTGCTTTAAGCATGGGAACTAAGGACTTTGTTGTCAATTACTATATGAATCCTATCACAAGGGAAAAATACACTATTGACCAATTTCAAGATCTTCTCTTACATGATCTACAACCATTTATACAGGTAAGGCAAAATGAAAAATATTTTGATTATTTTACTATAAAAAATTATGCTTATAATTTGAAATCATTTTTTACAGAAAATCTACAACGAGGGTGCTACCAAATTTGTGATCTTTGGTGTGCCTCCTTTTGGTTGTCTACCCTTGACAATTACTTTAAACAATCCAATTAGTGGTACTTGTGTGGATGACTACAATAATGTTGCTACTTCTTACAACAACAAGCTTGCACCTTTCATTGATTCTATGAAAGCAAGTCTTCCAGCTCTTCAAATTGCTTACATAGATATATACAACAAGTTCTTCAATATAATTCAAGATCCTACCCAATATGGTAAAATAATAATTTTCTTTCTATTTACCATATCTGAATAAATATTATATATATTTTAATTAAATTATTTAAATAGAGGCTATAATTTTGAAGCTTACATTATTCTATTATTTTCTTATATTGAACAGGGTTTGAAGAAGTAAGAAAAAGTTGTTGTGGGACAGGAAAGTTGGAGGCTGGTCCATTATGCAATACATTTAGCAAAGTGTGTGATGATGTGTCTAAACATTTATTTTGGGATAGCATTCATCCAACAAGTAGAGCTTATAACATCATTGCTAATGATGTATTCAAACAAATACAAGGGGTTATATTTTAAAATTTTATCCATTCATTATGCTCTCTTATAATTACCTCAATCATAATATGCTACTAGGCGTGCAGTGCATGTAATAAAAGCATAATTCAATCTATCTAAACAATTAAATAGTTCTCTATTTCAATAATATGTACAAATGAGTTATTCTTGTCTTAAATGCACACTTTATTTTCTAGAATAAAGACTTCATTTTAAGTTGTTTTTTAATTTTTACACATCAATATATTAGCATGTTTATTTTATAGTTCTTTAAATACTATTTTTGTATTTATATATTTTTTCAAGTTGTGTATAATATATTTTATATACAAATTCTAACTTATCTTTATAATTTGTTAAAAGGATTATTTTAATTAAATTTTGTCTACTTTCATTATTTATTAAGTGGGTTCAATAGTGAATACACAAAAAAAATTATAGAAGAATAATCTATTTGAATTTCAAAGAAAAATGAGTTTGCGGGTTTAATATAATAATTTATTAAAAAATTAAAAATTAAATTTTTTGAAAAAATAATATAAAATTAGTATTTGATAGTAATATAAATGTTTGATAATGTAATGAAAGGTTGTCTAATTACAATAAGTTATACGTTTATATTCATATAACAGATGTTAAGAAAATATAAATACATTAATTTTTAAAAGAATGTCAATTTTATAATAACATGTTGAGAAAAAGTCAACTACTCTTAATCCCCTTTAATAATTTCACTTTCTAATATGGGTGTATGAGATGTAAATTCAATTTCTACCTCTTGGACATATAGGCTACTTCTAACCTTTGTTGATATTATTTTTTCTCTATATATACAATTTCTCTAACTATTGAAGCTACCCATACACTATCTAAACTAATCTCTTCGAAGAGTTTATCATAGGATATTGTTCCTAGAGACTAAAACCAACTTTGATATGATATGATTCTAATTCCAATGCATATCAAGAATGGATAATCTTTAGAATTAATTTTAAAATATATAATACTTAACAAAAAGAATCATTTTAAGGAATCCAAAAATACCTCAGGGAAGATAAACCACCTCCAAAATTTTGTCATATTTAGATCTTATAGTTGATTATCTTTGTGGTTTCTTTGAATGTTGTAGATAGAATAAAAATATGTTCTCTAATATTATTCATACCCTTTAAATGTGAATTTAATAGAAAACCTGGATATTAGTGTTTGTTTGAGTTCATAGCTAACCCCATAGCTCCCAAAACTCACCTACAACTAAAACATCTATCACATCTGAAGAGAAGAAGTGGTGATTGTGTGCTAGGCAACCTTGAGAGAGATTGATCGAAAGAGCAATCTAATATTGATATTAACCTATAAATGAATCGAATATATTACAATGAATTCTCATAAAAGCATAAAAATAAAATTATGGATCTAAAACCTATGACAAGATTAAATTAGAGCATGGAAAGTGACTTAATCATCATATGAATTGAGACAATTTCACCTATAATTAGCTCAATCTAATAATATTAAACTATTCATAATTTTATCTTAATTGAATAAATTAGTAAGGGACTTAAGTAAGTAATGATTGATTAATTAATTACTAAGGTAATATCTGAATTGCTCCAACACCCCCCCTTCATATTATTTTAGGGAGAAGCTCAAAACCTAATGATGAATGCAAATATGATGCATGAATACATGGATAGATAAGTAAATGGGTCTTGGTTACAAGGCCTAATGATGTACCCATGTACAAATAAATGTAATCTCTCATAATCGAATAAAAGGAGAAAACCGTATTAGAAAAAATCCTCCCCAAAAGAGAGAAAATAAAATAATTGCACTAGTGAAAGAAGGATAGGAGGACTTGGTGTGACCCCTCGGGGATTTATTCTACCACATAATTATAATAGATATCCCCCCATAGGAGAGAGAAAATGAGTACAATAATCCCCCCATAAAGAAGTACTTCCTATGCTAAAGATGAAAGCCTAAGATAGAACACAATCCACTTCTTTCAAACAACATTTATCCCCTTAAGAAGAAACAAATCCACTAGTGATTGGAGGAATCATTCCCATATACTAAAAGAATTACAAATCTAAACCTAAATTATGTGTGCCTTTGAAAATTAATCCAAATCCCTCATGTCAGAATGAGATGACTTGTCAATCCAAAAACCTATGAACACTGACGTAGAACAAGATCTAAATATAATGAAGATGGGATGACAACATTGATGAGGATTTCAATATAGAGGATATGAATGTCCTTAAAATAATCCTTCAAATTTACAAATTGAGAATCCAAAGTGGCTATGTTTGGAAAAAGATAGATATCCTACTACATTGGATATGGGTATGTGCGGGATCATGAGGGGCCAAAAAGTGGCAATCTGAAAAAAATTGCCTTCTCCACTTCCCCAAAAACATGAGAAATGTGTGTTGACTTTTTCCTTGGCTTGGATGTTAGTACATGTAACCATGATAAAAGCCAAAGCGTATCGAATATTCAATAGGTATCGAATATATCCGATATTATTAAAATTATATATTATACAATATATAATATATTATTAAATATTTAATATATATTAATTATATTATGTATAATGTATAATACATAATATAATATATTATATATTGCATATTATATATATATATATATATATATATATATATAATGCATTGTTTGTTCAAACGTCAAAAGAAAAAGGTATCGGATATCAAAAACCTATGGGTATTTTATATACCCGACTGTGGCCGCTCATGGGTCATTTTAACGGGCACGGGTTTGGCAATTTTAGCGATCCGATATCCGGTTCGAAATAGATATCCGATTCGTGGAGCAATTTTTCATCAAATCTTGACATTAGGTATGATTTTTTTATTTCCTTGTCTTTTTATCATGTTTATTTGCATTTTTTTATTTGTCTTTTTATTTATTTTTTATAAATTAGGTCTTTTATTTCAAATACATTGTTGTTTGAAATTTGTTAATTAAATCAAAATTTTCAACTTCAATCGGGTAACATGGTTGATAACAATCAGAATCCACAACCACCACAACTGCCACAACCATCAAACCTTTGTTACCAAACACCCCCTCAATTCAAGAGTTAATTGGTCAAAACTTGAACCAATTGAGGGGCATTGCTAATGTCTATAGTAGAATCCCTCGTCTATCCCCCATGTTAGATACACTAAATCCAATAATCTCGAATGCAAAAATCGTCACCATTGAGAACAATGTCGTTCTTTTATGGCGAGAGGTCGTGAGGGATAAATATGTGAATGGCTTGTCCTTTGACTGTTAGTGTAGGTTTTTTATTTTCCTATTAAGGTTTATTATTTTTCCTTTTTCTTAGGTTTTTCCTACACTTTAATTAATAAGCTTGCTTACGTTAATAAAACATGTTTATTTAAGACAAGTGGGTATTGAGGTGTTGGCATGCTATGAGGAGATGCATTTACTATGTTTAGGCCATCATGGTGGTCTCTCTTCATTGGTTGGTATTGCCACCTCCACCCCTCACTTGAGTGTGTATATACACACTACCTTGCTTGTATTTTCATATTGAATATTGGGAGATTTCTCTTGATGCTATTATGGCATTGAGAATCACATCAAGTTTCTCTAGTATTGTTATTATGTCCATTTTATTTCCAATATTTTGTTCTAACTCTTTCAATTCGATTATGGTTTAAATCTGTTTTCTCAGATTTTAACATGGTATCAGAGCCTGTTTTGAAAGATTAGATTATTGTAGAGATCTTGTAAAATCTTGTTGTGTTTTCTTTTGCATTTTGCATGATCTGAAAAACCATCAAAGGTTTATGAAGATCTAGTAATATTGTTTTACATATATGTTGTTTTTTTTTTTGTAAAACAAGGTTTTTGAAGCTTAGATTTGTGGAGGAACTTTCAAATAGTGTATTTTGAGTCCTAACAGACCTTTCCTTTATGTTTGGAAAGCCCAAAAACCTCTATTTTCATATAAATTATGTGCAAATCGAACACCAGAAGCTTTGCATGTCATTTTTTCCTTGTTGAAGGCATTTTTTTTACACGGTGGCCCCATCTTCCACAAGTGATAAAGAAAAATGTTTTATGGGTTTGCTTCACTGCTTAAAAAAAACATCTAAGTTGTTGCCATATTTTGCATTTAGTCAGCAGATCTTTCAAAAATCATGTCGGAAAGCTTCAACCAAACCCCTCAACATTGCAATTTTCACTTTGCATTTGATCTTCAAATGAGTTGTTCTCAGTCATACGGAGGTATTATTCAATGCAATTTTTTTTGAAATGAGGTATTTTTTCATGCTAGTTGCAGTGGTGTAATCATTTTTTCTTAGAAGTTACCAATTTTTCCATAAAATTAGTTTTATCAACAAATTTGAAGGGCAAGGCCCGTTTTATGAACTTCAAACCATTATAACTTTCACATATGATCTCGGATTTAGGTCATTCGTTTTTTGAAAGTGGAAATTTTTTCAAGTAGAATACATTAGTGTTGGTTTTATGTTCATATTTTGAGATATTATTTTTGCCTTCAATATTTGTGTCCATTTTTTGGACTTTGTAAAACTCTGGAAATAACTCCAGCATTGTAAATGCACTAAATTTTGAAGTTCCACCTTATAATATCTGGGGGTGATTTCTGATCTACTTAAAAGGAGGGGTGGTAGAGTGTGTTCTCTCTAAGTTTTTTGTCTCTTTTTCCTGCACAAGCAATCTTACTTTCTACATTAAATGGATCAAAATACAATACCAATACTCACACATTACAACTACTATGAGTGGAGTTCAAAAATGACAATCTATCTTAAGAAGTTGGAGTTGTTTAGAGTAACTATGGGACTTGAAACTGAACCAACACTAATTACAGAAAAGCCAAAATGGTTTAACAAATGTGATGAAGCTTATGGTACTCTATATATGTATGTATCTTCTGATCTTCTTTTTCATGTTGAATCTGCTACAACTCCAAATGATGTATGGACAACATTAGAAGGGTTGTTTGGTAAGCAAGATGAGTTAAGGGGACACCAATTGGAGAATGAGCTAATACAGTTAAATCCATGGAATTTTGATACAATTCAGGACTTCTTCACAAAACTAAATGTTGTAAGATTTCAATTGAAGGCATGTGAGATAGATAAGAAAGATTCACAATTGATTCTAAGCATTCTTTCCAAACTTGGTCCAAATTATTCAGCTTTTCTTTCTACTTTCTATGCTACAAAAAGTGCCTTAGGAACCAGCTTTAAAATGCCTTCTCTTGATGATTTTGCAAAAGAACTCACACAAGAACAAGATAAGCTAATTCAAATGGGCATAATTAAGCCCTTTAAATCTCAATCCTTGGTTTCCAACCAGGGTACAAAAGATCAAAATAGGCTTTCTAAGAAAGAAAAGAAACAAAAGAACCAAGGAGAAAAGAAGCAAGAGCAGAAGCTCGTTGCTTCAAAAGAAACTAATGATGCATCTTCTTCAAATGGTGACAAGCTCATGAAGGAGAAAACTAAGTGTTCCTACTATAAGAAACCTGGTCATGATGAACATAAATGTCTCAAGAAGCAAATTGAACATTTGACTCATCTTCTAGAAAAGAACAACATCAAGGTGCCTGATTCTGTCAAACCAAGTTCATCTCAGGAATATTCAAAGGACACAAGTAAGGGGAAAGGAAAGGGAAAGGCCCTAGTTGTTGTTTCTTCCTAGCCTAATTCTTGGATCATTGACCTGGGTGCTTCACACCACATGGCTTCATCAAAAGATAATTTTTCCTCCTTAGAGTCATGTACTATGCCATCTATTCTATTAGGTGATGAAACTCCTATAGAAGTTCATGGGATAGGGATTGTTGATGTGGGTGAAGTAAAATTTCAAGATGTCCTTTGTGTTCCATCTTTGTCCACTAATCTCCTATCTGTCTATCAGATCACTCACACTGGCTCTAGAAAGCGGGTTGACTTCACTCCAGACACAGTGGTAATCAGTGAGATGCACAATGGGTCTACAATTGCCGTGGGAAAGGCAGATCATCAATCCAGAAGTTATATCAATTTTCTCACTTTGTTCCTAATTCTCCTTCACTTGCATTTCTCACTCACTCCGATGAGATGAGTCATTTGTGGCATCAATGGTTTGGCCACTTGAACTACCACTACTTGCAACAACTCACACATAATGACATGGTTATAGGGTTGCCTTCTATTAGATTTTTTGATGGAGTTTTTCAAGGATGCATTCTTGGCAAGCATCCCGAAGAAAAAATTGATAAAGGCAAAGCATGGAGAGCCACACAGCTTTTGGAGCTAGTTCACAGTGGTTTAGCAGGACCATTTCCACATCCTTATTTCAGCAGAGCCAAATATGTCTTGACATTCATTGATGATCTTTCTCAGTACACATTTTTATATTTTCTCAAACAAAAGTCTGAGGTCTTTGAGTCTTTTTAGGAATTCAAAGCCTTTGTAGAGAACCAATTAGGGAAAACCATCAAGGTTCTATGCACCGATAATGGGGGGAAATATATCAACTAGAGGTTTGAAAAATTTTGTATCTCAGAAGGCATTGATCTTCAACACACAGTTCCCTACAGACCACAACAAAATGGAGTTTCCGAATGTAAGAATCATTCCTTGAAGGAAATAGCTAATTGTATGATCCACTCCAGATCATTAGCACCTCAGTATTGGGTAGAGGCCATCAACTATGCATGTTATATCCATAATCGGGTTACTCATCAAGTTGTGAAGGAGGTAACTCCTTTCCAATCTTGGACTAGTCGGAAACCCACAATCAAACACTTTTGTGTGTTTGGCTCTCCTGCATGGGCCCACATTCCAACAGAGAAATGCAAGGCTATGGATCTATAGAGAAAGCCTTACATATTTGTTGGGTATCTAAATGGTGTCAAAGGCTATAGGCTTCTCCATCCTACCACACATGATCTTTTCATTGAGAGGAGTGTTCGTTTTGAGGAGGATACTTCCAGTTCTTCTTCTACCACTTCTCCATCTTTCATTTCTATGGAGACATTGTGACTTCACTATGATAGTTCTTTTGAGTATTTAAATCCTCCTAATCCTTTAGAGGAGTCTTCTTCCTCCACTTCAGATGATGATGATGAGGATTCATCTTCCTCCTCTCTTAGTCATAATTCAATGGGTGATGATTCTCCTCCAAATTCTCCTCATTCTCCATCTACAGGGCCTCTTTGGGCTCATCAGACCCTAGATTTTGTAGGTGATTGGGTTGGTGATCCTCTAGATGAGAGAAGAACAAGGTCACAATTTGAGCATGCTCCACATCTCTTCTTTGCTACAACTTTAGATCCACGATCCTTTTTGGGAAGCTTCAGGTGTCCCTGATTGGGATGCTGCTATGCAAGAGGAATTCAAGTCCTTGGAGAGGAACCATAATTCGGATTTAGTCACTCTTCCTAAGGGAAGGAAACTTGTTCGGTGCAAGTGGATCTACTAAACAAAATTTGTTGTAGATGGGTCAGTCGATAAGCATAAGGCTTGCCTAGTCGCCAAAGGATTCTCCCAGGTTGTTGGGATTGATTATTCTGAGACTTTTGCGCTAGTTGTCAAGATGAATTCCATCTGACGTGTCCTTTCTATTGTTGTAGCCCATCATTGGGAAGTTCATCAGATGGATGTGAAAAGTGATTTTCTTCACGGTGACCTTTAGGAGGAGATATACATGGAGCATCCACAAGGGTTTGTCCAAGATCCTTCACTTGTTTGTCGCCTTTGGAAGTCTCTCTATGGCCTTAAATAGGCTACTCGAGTCTGGTATGCCAAGATGGACTCCTTCCTTCTACCAGTTGGGTTCACTCAGTTCATTCTGATCTGAACATCTATATTTTGCAGCAAGATGATACTCTCATCTTCCTTGTTCTCTTTGTTGATGACTTGTTGATCACTAGGAGACACTCATCCCATATCAAGGCAGTCAAAACTGCCCTTCATGATTGTTTCTTGATGTCTAACTTAGGCCTACTCCACTATGTCTTATGGATTGAGATCACTCAGTCGCTTTTTGGTATCTTCATTGGACAACCTAAGTACGCTCTTGATATGCTCTCGAGATTTCAAATGGCTGACTATAAGCCTGCACCAACTCCATTTCTATCAAGAGTCAAACTTGAGGCTTCTTATTCTTCACCCTCGGCGGATGCTACCTTGTATCATCAATTGGTTGGAAGCCTCATATATTTAACTCACACAGGGCCAAATATTTCACATGTTGTGGGCCTGGTCTCCAAGTTCGTGCAGGAGCCACATGAGCTGCATTGGAAAGCAGCTAAGTGGATTCTTCACTATGTACAGGGCACTCATAGTTATGGAATTCATTATGCATCGGGTGTGGATATTGACTTGGTGGGATATACAGATTCAGATTGGGCAAGTGATTCTCAGGATCATAAGTCCACTTCAGGGTATTGCATCTCTCTTGGTTTTGGTCCAATTTCTTGGTCGAGCAAGAAAAAATCTGCTATTTCTCTTTCATCTACTGAGGCTGAGTATCAAGGAGCAGTTAATGCTGCTACTACAACCATTTGGCTTCAGAACATTCTCACTGAGTTTGACATTTCCTTTCAAAAGCCTACACTCATCTTTTGTGACAACCAAAGTGCTATTCAAATTTCTCGCAATCCGGTCCATCATCAGCAGACCAAGCACATTGAGATTCACATGCACTACATTTGGGAGTTGATTCATGAGCAGTTTCTTGATCTTCATTATTGTTAGACTTCATATCAGACTGCAGACATCTTCACCAAAGCCTTCATTGAGAGCAAGTTCATTCATTTGCGAGCTTTGCTTGGGGTGCGACAGGTGTTCTCTTTTGTTGGGGGGCTTCTTAGTTCCTTTTTTCTTTCTCTCTCTATTCCAGGGGGGGTATAGTCTCCTTTGTTGGGGGGATCTTCTTCTTTTGGGGGGGGCGAAGACTATGTACATGGGTACCTCATCAGGCTTCATTTGACGAGACCCATATTTTCACCCACTTAGCTAAGCTTAAGGGGGGGTGTTAGTGTAGGTTTTTATTTTCCTTGTTGGGTTTATTATTTTTTCTTTTTCATAGTTTTTTCCTACACTTTAATTAATATTTCTTAGGTTAATAAAGCATGTTTACTTAAGACAAGTGGGTATCGAGGTGTCGGCATGCTATGAGGAGGTGCATTTACTATGTTTAGACCATCATGGTGGTCTCTCCTCATTGGTCAGTATTGCCACCTCCACCCCACACTTGAGTCTATATAAACACACTACCTTTCTTGTATTTTCATATTGGATATTCGGATATTTCTCTTGATGTTATTCTGTCGTTGAGCATTCACATTAAGTTTCTCTAGTATTATTATTCTGTCCATTTTATTTCCAGTATTTTGTTCTAACTCTTTCAATTTGATTCTGGTTTAAATTTGTTTTCTCAGATTTTAACAATGATGAGGTGAAAAATCTCAAGATATCTAAAGCCAATATTTCCGCCCTATTTATTTATCCCCACACCAGACAGCCCGTAGATGTGAAAAAAACAAAACTTTCCATTAAATGGTGTCAAAATGATGATATTCGAAATAACTTTTAGGATCATTGGTGGATGGTTTTTGATATACCACCCAACAAAAATCTCGATGTGCCATTCTACTTCATCAAGAAATTATATGTCAAGTTTGTTTTGGGCCATCATGTCAACTACTTTGACATCAAGCATTTCTAGGGTGTGGGGGGAGGTATGCCCCAGGATAGACTTATGACAGTTCGACAACTATAGGGCCCATATGTTCCCCTTCCTCTCATTGATTGTCCACCTCCAGTACAACCTCCAGATATTATTGTTGAGACAGTGTCACAAACTATAGATCGACTATTTGTTGGGATCTAAGAACACTGAGAGGGGAGGTGAATCAGTGTTCTACCGGAATGAACAATTTTTAACTTTCTAAACCATGCATGTATGTACCGGTAAACAAATAAGCATATAAAAAGAAGTAAATTAACCATCCACATAAATGAACACCATAACACACATAATTTATATGTGGAAAACCTCAATGAGAAAAAAACCATGGTGGGATTTGTGACCCACAATATCAGTTCACTAGCCATATGAAAAGATATTACATAAAACAGGGGCCTACACTTGTAGGAAGGCACACTGCCTAGAGCATACTGCTCATCACTAAAGAGCCTCACTAGCTACAAGCTTTCTACTAAAGTAAATTAGTGAAAATGAACTCAAGAATGCATCTGCTATGCCAGATAGAATTCTGGTTTTGGTTCTGCTCTGTACCAGTTCACAAACTTGAACTAATACCTATATTACTTCTCCTCCAAGAATGCTTTCCAAGCTATCTGTAGATCATTGCATGATATAATGTTCGCATACAAAAATGATCTCCATACATATATTTCACATCTCACAGTTCTGCTATACCTATATATGTCTATCATCTATTCCATCACAATACCATCATCTTAAATTGACCTAGCAGACTGACTTATCTACCTATTACACATGATATGCCTTATGTCGTCTTACAATGCATTTACAAAAGATATTCAATGTCAGCCTCGACAATAATTACAAAATGATTTACTAAATAAATCTTCCCTGATGTCGGCTTCCTTGAAATATTGATGTTGGTGTCAGTGTCGGTGTAGGCCTGAATGCTTCCAATGTCAGTATCTGTTGATATACGCCTCCTAGTGTTGGTTTGTGACTTCCATCAGATCTTGTTGCCATCAATGACAACAAAATTAATCCAATGAGTGTCAATTGCCAACAATCTCCCCCTTTGGCATTGATGGCAACACTCATGTGAAAAATGGATTCCCTGTCGGTATGCTCCCCCTGAGAAATACAATCCATATACTCCATCTGATAATACTTTCTTTGATATTTTTCATATATGTACATACTCCCCCTTTGACATTAATGCCAAAGACTAGTGAAAGAATAAAAGAATGAAAGAATACTATTAGTGTCACTCAAGCTTACTCATCTTCAGGATTTCTGGGTATGCCTTTTGTAGCAAGTGAAGATATGTGTCCCAGCCTAATTTGAAAGTATCAGATACCGATGCAAGTCTACTGAGTAAGTGGGCAAGTGATTCCTTCTCCTGGGTATCTACCGGTGTGGGTTTTGCTAGCATATCCATGCATTGTTTCTTGTGAAGACCCAATGAAGCAAGTCTAGGGCTTACCAATCCTCTTAAATTTCTTGCTCTCCTTGTTATTTTATCTTTCTCCTTCTCAAAAGAAAAAACTTGGTTCTCTAAGGACAAAATTTGTCCATCAACAGATGTAGTTAGTGGAGTCAACCCATCAAAAGAGATAGCAATATTAGTCATTTTGTCATATAACTCTTTCAATTTGCTATCTACATTAGTTGTAAGATTTCCTAAATTACAACATACTTTGTAGATATTAGTACATTGTTTTAAACAAATTCCAATGGGAATAAGCTTTTCTTCCATTTTCTTCTTCCTCGATTCTATAAGTTGATCAAAAGTTGCTCTTTTTGTTGCAGAGAAACTGTCCAAAGCCTGTCGGTCTTCAATCTATCTCAAAGATTGAAAATTATTTGATATGTGCTCTATTAAAGTCTTGAGCTTACCGGAAGGGCTTGCTCCATCCTCAATCATTATGTGTAGTACAGAGACCGATTGATCAATTAACCCTTTGTCTACAATTCCTTCCTTTAGCAATTTCTCAGTGGCCATTACCATTAATTATGTTGGACTTAACTCAGAGACTGATTTCTTCTCGACCTAAGAAGTATCAATTGCCAAAACTCTTGTCGGGGAATCAATTTTACCTGTCGGTATGGACTCAGTTGATTTTACCTTGTCCATCTCAACCTCTTTTACACCGGTGGCTTCACCACTTGGTGCAGTATCGGTTACTATCGGTGGAGTATCATCCACAGTGTTTCTAGTGTTCTATATATTGCCTTGCTCAAAAATTGTCTATGCCAGTACAAACTATACACTCTCTTTAACTGTCGATTGTGGTTGTGCCAAAACTAGAGTTGAACTACCCATAATACCCTTTCCTTTTGATTTGTCAAGAATGGTGGGGGATGTTGCCTTTGCAAATTATTCTTGAGATGTGAGAAAGTCTAGGTTTTTCTGAAAGAATTTTGTCCATCTCTTACTTGTCTCATTTATCACCTCATTTACTCTTCCCATCATAAGGCTTATCTACCGGTTTTACTATTGAAAATTGCCATATTAGCATTATCAATACATCTTTTCATCTCTTCATTATTTATAGTACCACATTGTTCCAAAAGTGCAACTTCCTTGATTTCCCTATCCCTCTTGATAGCATCAAGTCTTCTAGCCTCAACTTTATTATATAGGGATAAAGGTATCTCCTTCAAAATTTCAAATAAGGCTTTCTTATAGATGTCTATATACAGTAAAATAGCCTCTTCTACCTCATTTTGCTCATTTTCTTCAAAATCTTCATAATACTTTGATATATTCTTTAATATTCCATCTTTTGTAACTTGATCAATAATTTCAGCACAGGTCATAGTTGTCTTACCAGTTTCAGTATCATCACCCTTCTATTTTTTGCTTGTGGTTGCCGGTGTGACTGGTTTCCTCTTCTGCATAGGCTTCCTTACCGGTGGCGGAGGTACAATAGGCTGAGCTGCCTTTCTGACAAGTCTCCTCCTAGGTTCTGCCTTATGTTTCTCTATCGATGGTTTTACCACATTCTTCCTTTGTACCCATCTGAAAGTCAGAGGTTCATTATCCTCAAGATCAGAGTAAGAAGTGATAGGGGAAATGTGTACTTGTGACATCTTCACTTCTTCAGTAGCAACCTCTGTCAATTTGACTGCCTGTTTAGATTTGGAGCCTAGCTGAGTGTCTATCTTATGCAACACATCTTGTACATATGCAGACATCTTTTCTATTTTATTTTCTCTTCTCTTCCTGATGAAGTTGGTTTTCACTTCAAGAGACTTCTCTCCTGTTGTACCAAAGTGTTTTGTCTTATCATCTAATGGGGCATCTAACAGCATCTTTGCATAAAGCTGGAAAATGCTAGCATCTACCTCATATCCAAGCTCAACAATCTAGATTTGCCTGGGTTCAACTTCTTCCATGAGAGTTTCATCAGTTTTCACCATGAAACATATGTCAGTGGAATACTTCTCCACAATACTCTTTGAAATTCTCTCCCTTTTCTTCATGTTTTCTTGAAATTTCTTAAAATAACTCCAAAGTTTCTCATCTATGTCGGTACCAAGACCGGTGATAGCTATCTTGATCTGCATACCCACCGGAATGTCATGAGCCCATTGCTTCTTTCCTAAACTGGGTAGCTCATTCAGGAAGTAAAGCATTAAACAAACAATTAAGTTCCAATATCTGAAGGTGCCTTTCTTGGTTCCTTTGATCTTAGTAAGGTTTAGCATCAATTCACTCCTCATCCATTCACATAAATCATACTTCACATTATTCCTTAACATCTAATATGCAGTATGAATGCATGAACTTGCAATAGAATTCAATTGGTTGGATTGAGTTACCTTATATCCTATGATCATGCTTGCAAAATTTATGTGTGTCAGTTAGTGTGCTTATCCTCATTGATCTGCTATCGGATGTAGCACCAGTGAGTTTTTTGACCTCTATGTTGGAAATTTTCTTGTCAGGTTCTTGTCTGACCCTGGGTAACCTGATGACAACTTCAATAGCTTCCTTTGTGATCATGTAGGGTCTATCTAACCAAATGAATTCATTGTGAACCCTACTCAGAATGTATCTGATCACCTCATCCTTGAATTCTGGTTTGTAAAGAATACCAGTTAACCCTAGATCCTCAAATGCCTTGAGTTCTAGTTTGATCATTCTAGTGTCTTCCAGTATCTCTGATTGATACATGCTTTTGATGTCTCTGGTGCCCAAATGCTCAAGAGTGAAATGAATGTATGCCTTCACATCTTCAACATACATTACTCCATCAGGAACCCTAGAAAATGCTCCCGCAGAGTCTTCCTTCTTGGCAATTTCAGGAACCTCCTTAAAGACTGGCCTTAACCTATCCTTGACTTTGACAACGGTGGGATTTGCAATAAAAGTGGGTCTTGAAGATCCAGATGACATGTTGAGAAATAGCTGAGAGTGAATGTCGGAGAAAGATTTGAGTGCTTCAGATAATTGCTCGAAATCCTCTCTCAATGCTTTGCTCGCTCTTAATTCGCTTTTACTTCGCTCTGATTTCTTGAATGCTCGGTGAGTGAAAATGAATTCACTTACCCTCTTTTATCAGCGAGTAAAAACCTTAATTTTTTGTAATTAATGCTTCACCAACAACCCTACGGATGTCATTTTCATAGTTATGTGTCGGGGTAACCTTCATCGATGATGAACACATTTCTCCAGATCTCCTTAGATCTCTTTTGGGGTAATATGCAAAATTTAGCAGTGACCTTGCCATCCCCTAAGGCTTATGCCTCAGTTATCAGTGGAATTTCCTACCGGTGGAGGAATACCCTGTTCTACCGGTGGATTTACCAGTATAGATCCATCTCCACTTTGTTCTTCAGATTTTCTAGCCCATCTCTTGGTGTGATCTTGTTGTATTTAATCTACCTTCTGCTTTCCTTTCTCATTATTAACCAGTTGAGTCTTGCTTCTGCAATACTTAGCAATATGACCTATTTTGTTGCATTCATAGCATGTAACATTGTTCTTCTGATTTGCTTTGACATATCCGTTATTATTATTTCTTGACCTACAATGATTAAAAAAAGTCCAAACTTTCCACATGCATGGCATTTAACATTCATTCTACAATCTTCTAATCTATGACCATATTTCTTGCAGTTTGTTCATTGACCGTGAACAGAATTGTAGTTTTGATTTGCCTTATTTCTACATTGTTTAGCCATATGCCCAAATTTATTGCAAACAAAACATCTACCATTGAATTTACAAGCATTAGATTGCCTTACTGGTTTCCTCTGTTCTTGTGAGTTTTGTACACCGGTTGTCTGATCTTCATTATCAGTACCAGAGCTTCCACCTTGTACAAATCCAAGTCCTCTAGAATCATCAATTTGTATTTGTCTTTTCAATAAGTCATCCAACTGTGCAGTATTGATCCTAAACTTCTCTTTATACTCACTTGCAGTAGTCAGATCATCTCTTAGAGTAGTTACATGTCTTTCAAGTTCTTGTTCATTTTTCTGGGAGTGTGCCAAACCAGTTCTCAACACATTATTCTCATGAGTCAATCTTCCACATTCATCAAACTTGTTCTTTAGAGATAAAACAAGATTATATTCCTTCTTCTTTCTATCCTCAATATCTTTTGATAACCTCATATTCAGATCTTGCATTTCATTCTTCATGAGCATGTTTGCTTGACTTAGTTTCTGACATTGTTCCTTAAGAGCATTCTTCTCCTCATCATCCGGTTGTTGCAGAAGTTCTTTTCTCTTATCTTGAGAAGATTATAACCTTTCTTGCAGGATAAGAATGAATTCATTTGTAGAATTCAATTCTTCTTGCAATTTCAAGTTCTTCATCCATCTCAAGTTGCTTTTCCATAGCCATGTTCAAAGATTCTGGTTTCAGGATCTTCCTCAAGTTGTTAAACTTCTTTCGAGGTACTAGGATTTGATACCAATTGTTGGGATCTAATAACACTAAGAGGGGGGATGAATCAGTGTTCTGTCAGGATGAACAGTTTTTAACTTTATAAACCATTCATGTATGTACCGATAAACAAATAAGCATATAACAAGAAGCAAATAAACCATCTACATAAATGAACACCATAACACACATAATTTATACATGAAAACCTCAATGAGGAAAAATCACGGTGGGATTTGTGACCCACAATATCATTTCACTGAACATATGAAAAGATATTACATAAAACAAGGGCCTGCACTTCCAAGAAAGTACATTGCCTAGAGCATACTGCTCATCACTAAAGAGCCTCACTGACTACAAGCTTTTTGCCAAAGTAAATTATTAAAAATGAACTCAAGAATGCATCTGCTATGCTAGATAGAGTTCTGGTTCTGGTTCTACTCTGTACCGATTCACAAACTTGAACTAATACTGGTATTACTTCTCCTCCAAGAATGCTTTCCAATCTATATGTAGATCATTGCATGATATAATGTTCGCAACAAAAATGATCTCCATACATATATTTTGCATCTCACAGTTTTGCTATACCTATATATGTCTATCATCTATTCCATCACAATACCATCATCTTAAATTGACCTAGCAGACTGACTTATATACCTATTACACGTGATATGCCTTATGTCGGCTTACAATGCATTTACAAAAGATATTCAATGTCGGCCTTGACAATAATTACAAAATGATTTACTAAATAAATCTTCCTTGATGTCGGCTTCCTTGAAGTATTGATGCCAGTGTCAGTGTCGGTGTAGGCCTAAATGCTTCCAATATTGGTATCTGTCGGTATATGCCTCCTAGTGTCGGTTTGTGACTTCCATCAAATGTTGTTGTCATCAATGACAACAAAATGAATCCAATGAGTGTCAATTGCCAACACTATTCACTCTTTGAGTAGCCTTTTGGTTTTTCAGGTCATGACACTAGCTCAACCACATGAGGGTGATTCTAGTGGTGGATTAGGTGGCACCAACACATCCTCCTCACCTTCACATATTTGTGTGCCGCATACTTGCTCTATGTGCCATAAGGTATGCTTAGGTCCTCTTGGACAACCTATTGATCATCCCATGCACACATCTGATTATGAGGTGCATGATATGGCTAATGCACCAAATGAAATGACAGGGATTGGAGCACACCATGGGGAGTTCTTGCATGCTAGAGATGAGGAGGTGCCTTCATCATACACTGACAATATAGTGGTAAGACTTAACTTGTAATTTCATAGTGCATTTTATTTTAAATGAATATTTATAAGAGATAGTATTAAGTACTAATGTTTCTATACATGGTCTATTTGATAGTTGATGTCTAAGGAGGAGTTGTCACAAGTCCATGACGACACCCTCGCAACCATTTCATTTGGCCTTGATAGCTATATAGTATATATATTATTGCACCTAGACATTTATATTTTTTATTGTATACATGTACTTGTCATTTAAATTTTCATTAATTAAATTATATACTAACTTACATATTTATCATACTTTACTCTTGTAGGACACACCTAGTGCGAGTGTGGTGTTGCGCGATCCAGACTCTAGAAGCTCAATCAGAGACAAGGGAAAGGTAATTGAACGCAAATATGATTGAATTAAGAGTTTAAATAGCTTATAATGATTATACATGTCTACATAGATTGATAGTTTCACATACTACATACTTTTCATTTTTAGGTATAGAGAATTGTTGGCTTCACATCCTTGTTGACTACTTCCACAATACCTAAAGAAGAAAAAGAAGAGATGTCTCAAGTACATGCATTTATTTTATTTTGTGTTTAGTAGATATGTTCCTCTCACCAAAAATTATATACTAACTTGTATCAATGTTATGTTTGTGAACATATATAGGTTGTCTACAAAAATCTCAATGACATCCCTTCTCTACCACAAACATATTCTAGGACTCCTGATCGTCCTAAGAGAAGACATGGACTTGAGGTAATCAAGAATTCAATTTTAGAGTTCAATTATATTTTAATGTATATTGGTTTTGATGTTAACTTTTTAAATATAAATTATATAATATAGCTATTCTCAATTGTGGTTTGAATTTTTCTTGTGCAGGATCCTTCAGAGCTAAGGAGTGCTTTGAAGAGGATCAATTTTGATGATCCAACAGTAGTTTAGGATGTGATAGAGACATTTTGGGATACATACATGTCTAGTTGGCATGTATATGTTGTATATGGACATACATTTTATTTGAGTTGGTGTTTATGTCATTTTTGTATATGGACATACACTTGTAATTATTCGACAATTTGATATATAGAAGTTGAGATTTGATATAATGTGTTCCTCTTGTGCATGGCTTCATTCTCTGAAACTTTAATCTTGAATGTAATAATGAACAATAGAATGTTATTTGTATAATCTTGAGATTCGATACAATTTGTTTCATCTAAATCTTAAGAGCTAAATTTGGTTGCCTTGGGAAACTTCACCAAATTTAATGATCTAAACTGCACATTTTGTTAGAGGGTCATATCTTACTTGAAACAATCTTTGTTTCCTCAAAATGACAAGATGTTTTTCACACATATAGATCTTCCAAACATATCAACCTCCATGTACGTCTTCACTATATATTTCAACACAACAAAATCTTCCATTTTCAAATTGTGATAATTGGAAAATTCTTTCCAACCACTTCCAAATTCCAGTTTATGATTTGCTTCTTTACCTCCAACTCTCATTCTGTCCATTTGGGCTTTGCAACACCATACAGGAAAGTGGGAGGATTGCACGGCATGAAACATATAACATAATTTGTTTTCATAGTTGTAAATATAGTATATGAAATATTTTTGAAATGAATAAAATGATAGGAGAATATGAATAAAACTCACCAGTTTCTTTGCAATCAACAATGATGTATTTTCACATAATAAGTATGGTTAATTACTCTTAGTAATAACAGAGGGCAAGTAATTACAAAATTTCAAAAGTCATCATGGAAAACCATTGGTGCCAACATGTCTGATTAGGTGTCGATTAGGCAGTTATACCCAAAGAATGCTGATGTTTTGCCTCCCAACTCGGTTGAACACTCAGTGCAATACCATAGCAATGTCGTCCCTTGAGCTCCCTAAGTGCGAAAAAAATGTCAAACTTTGATAGGCCATTTCTCAGAATCCATGGCACTTTCAAATGATTTGTCTAAACCTAAAAGGTCACATGAGGGCCCTCTACCATAGCTTGTCTCGAATTTTCAATATTCAGAGTGGTTTTCCTAGGGTAACAATGTTTCAATTGATGCAAAAATCGTCAGATGCATTTAATGAAAAGTTGCAACAGAGCCAAATTCTCATTTTGTTTGTCGTGGACACAAACCATCCATTCCAATACGTCCAATTAGGAATTTTTACCCTAAGTATGCTCCTATTTTTTCTCCCAGCTTGGTCGAACGCTCAGTGCCATACCATAGCGGCAGTGTCCCTTGAGCATCCTAAGTGCGAAAAAATGTCAAACTTTGATAGGTTGTTTCTTGAAATCCATGGCACTTGTGAATGATCCATCTACACCTAAAAGGTCATGTGAGGACCCTCTACAATAGCTTGTCTCATATTTTCAAGATTCAGAGCGATTTTCCTAAGGTAGTGATTTTTTAGTTGATGCAAAAATCGTCAAATGCATTCAATGAAAAGTTGCAACTGAGGCAAATTCTTATTATGTTCATCATGGGTGGAACCATCTATTCCAAAACTTTTGATTAGATGGTTTTACCCTAAGCATGCTCCTATTTTTCCTCCCAACTTGGTCGAGCACTCAATGCCATACCATAACATCGTCGTCCCTTGAGCGCCCTAAGTGTGAAAAACTGTCAAACTTTGACAAGCTATTTCTCGAAATCAGTGGCACTTGTGAATGATCCATGTGAACCTACATGGTCACATGAGGGCCTTCTATTATAGACAATCTCAAATTTTCAATATTTGGAGCGGTTTTGCTAGGGCAACGATTTTTCAGTTGACGCAAAAATCATCAGATGCATTCAATAAAAAGTTGCAACAAAGACAAATTATTGTTTTGTTTGTTGTGGGAGTGAACCTTCAGTTCCAACATATTTGGTTAGGTGGTTTTATCCTAGGAATTCTCCTATTTTACCTCCCAACTTGGTCAAACGCTTAGTGCCATACCATAGCAGTGTCATCCCTTGAGTGTCCTGAGTGCAAAAAAATTATCAAAATTTGATAGGTTGTTTCTCAAAATCTATGGCACTTGTGAATGATTCATCTAAACCTATAGGATCATATGAGGGCCCTATACAATAGCCTATCTCATATTTTCAAGATTTGGAGTGGTTTTCCTAGGGCATCGATTTTCCAATTAACACAAAATCGTGAGATGCATTCAATGAAAAATTGTAACAGAGCCAAATTCTCATTTTGTTTGTTGTGGGAATGAACCGTCAGTTCCAACACATTCTATTAGGAATTTTTACCCTTGGTATGCTCCTATTTTTCCTCCCAACTCGGTCGAAGGCACAGTGCCATACTGTAGTGGCACCATCCCTTGAGCACCCTAAGTGTGAAAAATTGTCAAACTTTGACAGGTTATTTCCTGGAATTTGTGGCACTTGTGAATGATATGTTTGAACCTATAGGGTTATGTGAGGACCCTCTACAATAGCCTATCTTTGATATTCAAGATTCGGAGCGGTTTTAATAGGGAAGTGATTTTTTAGTTGGTGCAAAAATCGTCAAATGCATTCAATGAAAAGTTGCAACAAAGCCTAATTCTCGTTATGTTCTTCGTGGGCATGAATCGTCGGTGCCAAAAACTATATTATGTCTAACATAATAATAATCATCATTACACATAGAGGTGACCATTGTAAACAAGCATAATCATAATATATCTTTTTTGATAAAAAAATTCATCACAAAATTTCATTTACATATACAAAATTTGGCCTCTAAATACATTGTGTATCATTAATACAAATACATAGTATATCATTAATACAACTATATTAATGTCATCATGTACAAATACATGACATATCATCAATACAACTACATCAATGTCATCATGTACAAATACATTGTATATCATCAATACAAACACATCAATGTCATCATGTACAAATACATCGTATATCATCAATACAAACACATCAATATCATCATGTACAAGTACATAATATATCATCAAGACAACCACATCAATGTCCTCATGTACAAATACGTCAATGCTATCAAGAAATCCTAGGTACAAAACTAAAATATTCAATTTTGATATATGTGCTCCCTAACACATAGCGCTAACCACTACTACTCTCAAAGACACCTACATTGCAATATTATACAAAATATCAGTATTAAAGAAATATTACTGAGTATAATTAATTTAACAATGAAAGGAAAATAAACTCCAATATGTCTATGATTTTCGTAATCCTTGATTTTTTATATTAAAGTAGTTGAGTCATGCATGTCCATGATTTTTCATAATCCCTGCATTTTGATTCATAATGAATTAGTTTATTAACCAAATAAATTAATAAACAAAAGCATAATGAACCTAATGAACCATAGGGATGTTTGTATTAACAATGCATTATACCTTTCATTCCTTACAATTAATTGGTATGAGCTAGATATGCTTCATGATCAACACTATGAATCTGCACACTGTTGAATCAAGTGCCCATGGATTTTCATAATCCCTGCATTTGCAATCCATGAGAAGAGTAAGTTTATTAACCAAACAAACAAATTAATGAACCTAAACATGTAATAAACCTAAAGAAACATAGGGATGTTAGTATTAACAATGCATTGTACCTTGCATTCCTTACAATCAATGAATATGAGATAGATATGCTACTCAAGTGTTCTTGAAGGGTCATCTCTTCACTTAAGAGTATCTAGTATTGCTTCATGATCAACACTACTAACTTTCCATAATTCTTTTGTCTTTGGTCTTGTATGATGCTTCAACAAGTTCATATTTGTAGCTATAACAAGGTGTGAATACATTAGAATGGTTTTGTGTATCTTGTAGCCTTCAAATGCAGGTATTCCATTCTTTCTAAACGTGTATGTTTGCAACTAGGTTCCTGCAACAACAACTGAACCTGTAGGATACATGAACCCATCATCATTTGTCATCGAATTTGTTAGCTTCTACTTTCCTTGTACACATCATACCAACCAATAGTCTGATCTTTCCTCATTCCCCTACGGTGTAAGAACTGCAAAAACATGCCCTAATTGTAGAAGATTTGGAAGATGGTCACACTCAATTGAACTTTCCATGTCATCATTTGACATAGATATTGTTTGAGATAAAAGAGTTAGATATTATGGGACCCATGTATCCACCCACTCACTTGACTCGCATTGATCCCAATCACGCTGAATACAACTCTGACAAAAACAAGCCAACTCTTGTGTCCAAATGGTACATATACTTACATCTGAGCTATGAAATGAATGCATCTTTAAAGATTCTTTGATTGCCTGACAATCCAATTTGTCTCCCATTTTTCCCTCCTCAACCAGCCAAAAGAATCTGCACATTGTTGAATCAAGTGTCCCTTCCTGTGACATTTTTGAACTACACCAATCAACAATAGAACATGCATGAGAGAACTTAGCACCAAAAACCCTTAATTTCTCTTTAACTAGGCTCTCTTCAAACATGATGTTACTCCATCATGCTCCCCCTTCCCATGCCCAACTTCAAAAAAACTCCAAATTTGAGGTACACCCCTCTTTTCATACATTCTACTCAACCAATTAAACATACAAAAATTCTTGAATCAACCCATGCAGTTATCTGACCATATGAGATGGTCTATTGCAATACCCTTCTTTTGCAAAAACTCAAAAAAAATATTGAAACAATGTTGCACATGCTTGGAGGAGTGAGATCTATCATCACTCATATAAAAATGATACTCCCTAATAATCTTCATATCCTCTTATGTGCTATCAATGGCAAGTATATATGTTATGTGAACAAAAATAGCAATCTGAATGGAATTGTAATACTGAGCTTGTGCCTCACTTTGTGGTTGCAATGTGTAGTTTTCTGCAAAATTGACCACTGATATAATAGTGCCAATTAGGAAAGAGTTCTTACACATCCTAAATTTTTGATCCAACCACTGATACCTATGGGTATGCCTTGCATACTTGTAGAAAATATTTTCCTTAAAATCTGAAATAAAATCAGTAATACTGACTTCTCTGGAGACCAACTCGCATCTAGAACCTTCACCTCCACTCTTCAAAGTATATTTGATTGTCTCTGTAGCGTCCTAAAATTGCGACACTTGCAATTTCAACTGCATTTGGGTCTTCACGAGGGCGATGCAACACGGAACCTGAATGGAGACCCCGAAACTTGTTCATGACATCAAAAACTGCATTTCTCAGCACCCTGGCCTGATCCTCCTTGCACCCCGCTGTCCTTGGAGGTGGGACCATGGCGCCCAGGGCCCTGGTCCTTTAGGACTAGGGCGCCCAACGCCCTGGTCCCCCAGGACCATGGCGCCCAGTGCCCTGGTCCCTGGCCCTATTTTGGGCCCGGTCTCTTATGGGGCTTCGAGTCTTTTAGTTTGCAAATTGGAAAATAATCTTCCCGGGTCGGCCTAAGGTCGGGAAAATCAGTCTTTTAACCCTAATTGACAAGTATATAAACTACATTTCCTCTCCCATTTTGGTAGAGGAAAAAAAGGCGGAAGCGATATTCATTCAAACATTCAAGCATTCAAGCATTCCTTCAAGCAATTGATCATTCTAAGTCTCCATTCAAGGCTAAGTGTTGCATTCAAGACAAGAATTCAACCATTGAAGAGGAGATCACTTACAACACATTACATACTACATACATTACACCTTCGCATGTAAGAATACAAACATTCTTACAACAAGGTATTAGTACTTGTTTACATTACAAACATTTACATTTACCGCATTCTCATTTCTTGGTTAATTCCAAAACCGGGGTTTGACCTAAAGGCAAACCCCTCATCCCTAACCCCCCAATCGTCCTCTCTTTTTTGTGTGTAGGTTGCAGGTACACGGCTGTAATTGAAGATCTGGAATCCTTGTGCAGAGACGAACAGATCCACCTTCGTTTCGCGGATTTTTCGGAGGACCGTGTGCACGCCGGGCGCCATCGTCCCATCAACTTTCACTCAAATTTGTAGAATAGCATTGTCTCGACATTTTACTGCTAATTCCAGGTCCGCAGCTTCATCCTGTATCCCTATCTCTGTTTATAAGTGAATCTTTCTTGCTTCTACATACATTCCTAGTTCAATCTTTCTATCTACATTTCTTTACAAAAGAGGGTATCCTTGATGTCTTAACCCTTGAAACTCATTTAGAATTCAACCTTGCATTGTGTGGGATTGGATCTTGTGGGTTTCAACCCCTCTTTTGAATGTAAAGTCTCTCCCAAGTGAAAACCATCAACCCTAGTGACCTCCCTTCTCTCTCCTTGGAGTTGGGGAGGGGAGAACGACTAGGGTTCGATTTTTCCGCTTTACAGTCTCATATCTCTCTTTTCTAAACAATATTCTTTCCAAAATCATGTTCATTGCCCTCATGAAAACATGAAACAAACTTTTTCAAGTCACCAAATTGTGAGCGCTTCTCATTTAAACAAACATATCTATAGAAAAAGCATCCACCATCTCTAGGACATAAAAATATATCTAGAAAGTCTCTTGATGATCTCGGAAGTTGCATTACACCACACTCCTTCAACATTTCTTTGGTATGCAAAGTAGAATGAATATAGCATAAAAGTTCATGATACATTGAAAAATCCACATGGTATTTGCAACAACAAGTATTACAAATCTTAAGAGGTACACAATAAAATAGATTCAAATATTCAAAAGCCCTTTCTAAGATTTGCAAAGATGGATGTGTTTCACAAAACCTTTTGTACAACATTGTTTAGCTTGATTCCAAGAAATGTTTAGGATGTGGTGTGTAGTCTAGATTGCCAATTCTTAACTTTAAAACATCCTTTACATTCGGTGATACTCTAGAGTTAGAGTGCCAAAATTGTTGAATTTCCTCCTTTACATTACCGGTCAACTTCTTATCAAGACGTGGAATCCTCCCACCAAAAGCCCATGTATCATTTTGAAAAGGATCGTCGAGTCTTTCTCTTCTTGCAAGTGCTCTAAACAAAGTTATACCATTTATGTTCAAATCAACACAAGTTTGTCTCATAAAGAAAACCTTTCTCAAATGATGGCTTACTAAGGAGGTTGTAATCACTCTCTGAGAAGCTCTCTTATCTTTTTCCTTGCTATTCTTTCCAATAGAATTGAGAGCATTAAAAATATTTTTGACAATAATATAATTTTTCTCCATCTTGTTCACACGAATTTTCAATTTGGCTAGCAAAGGTCTCATCTTTTGCATCTTTAGCAATTGAACAAAAATTTGGCATTGCTTAGCCAATGTCTTATTGCTAAAATATTGGTTGAAAATTTGTGTAGCCCACAATCAAACGGTTCGTGTTGACCTCCTGCCTTCAAGATTGTCTATAATGTTCTCATCAATTTCAAGTAACCATTTTGGGGTTCTCAAAGGTCTTGAATATGTAATTTGTCTTTCTTCCATGAGAGGGTCTTTATTTCTCATGTAATTTGGTGTTACATAATGTTCACTTGGTTCAACATTTCCAAATTCAATATCATGTTGAACATTTTGAATATCAATTTCAACATTTTCATTCCCAATTTGAATATCATATTCAACATTTCCAATATAAATATCTACATTTTCATTTTCATTTTGAATATTTTGCTCAACATTTGCATATTCAATTTCCTCTTCACTTGAAATAACATTTGCAAAGAGGTAAAAGCACAAAATTGTGTCACGTTTCAGGCCAACTTATCAGCACAAGTGAATTTAAGTAATTCTAACTAAAAATTAATTTTAGTCAAACATATGGTCTATGTAGATTCATTATAGCTAAGTTATATGTGGGCCACAATTTTTCCAATTGGAAATATATATTAAATGTATATTTTATATTACTTTGGATCTAATTACCAAAAAAAAGAAAACTCGATTTTTCAACAACTCCTACTTTTATAAATAATATTGTTTTTGAAATGTAAAAATACCCTTTTATAGATCTATAAGTGAATTTTCCAAAATATATATCTTTTAATATTTTAATCAGTTATTATACCATATTTTATTTTTATTGAAAGTAGATCATCAACACTAAAATGTAAGGTTGATTATCTTGTCAAGGAAAAATACTAAAATTTATTTAAAATTTTCAAAAAAATATGATGCAATAGATAAAAGAATCTATGTTAAGATGATATAATTATTTTCTAATTTGGATAAATAATTAAGAAAAAAGGAGACAACAATTAGAAAGAGTTATATTTCAACACAAGCAACTTTTCAAATTTATTGAAAAATATATATTTATAAAAAATAGTAAAAAATGTATCCATACACTAAGATTTCAAGTTATCAATATACACAAAAAAATTGAAGAAAAAAAGGTAAAATTTACTAAATAAAGTGTAGTCGCTTGTGTAACTTCAATTTCAGCATTTTATCAGCAACTAATCTATAGTGTTTACTGTATGCGAGATTTTAGTGTGATTAGTCAATCAATTTGAAACTAGAAACTAGCATACCAATTAAACTTTTGAATATAAAAACTAACTAAACTTAAACTAGTTATAACAAGTTAATCCCTCAAGATGTGTCTCATTGTTCTCTATCTCATAGGATTCCTCAAGTCAATGGTTGATCTCAGCTCATTGAGCAACTCACTTCTGGAATGACAACTCCAAGAACGAGTGATAATGGATGATGATTTACATGCAAAATACACCTAAGATCTATATGATATGATAAGCTTACTTAGATATGATTAGTTATACTATGATGAATATAATGATATGATAAAGAAACTAACAAGCTATGCTAACACGATTCATGATTAAAATGCTCCTAAATGATTAAAATACTAATTATCAAAGAGAGGCAAAATGCTTGATGAAAGTAGACTATAATCTGGATGTATGAAACTTGGATATGAATAATGAGAGAAATGAGGCCTATTTATAGAAGAAATGGACAATTGGATGGTTAAGATTGAGTAATCTTAACAAGGGTTAGGATTGAATGATCTTCAATCCATGTTTACAATTTTCACCAATAAAATGGTGACAATTGTCAACAAAAATAAAATGGTGACAATTGTCAACATGAGATGGCTTGAGAGGAGAGAGAAGAGGCATTAAATGTCTGAGAAGACATGGTGGTCACCCTAGGGGGTAAGGTTAGGGTTGAGTTATTGGATAATTTTTTTGTGTGAAGGATAAACTTGTGTGCAAGGGTTAATGGATAACCATGGTCAAAGCAATGAATGCTTGAAGAGACCCATGAGCTAAAGAAGGGTTGAGTTAGAGAGAAAGTCTCTAACCAAGGGTCAAGTTTGAGTTAACCATTAATGGTTATTGAAGACTTTGGAGGTTAGCTTGTTGAAGACATAAAGCCTTTAATGGTTTATGAAGACTTTGAGGGTTTTTGAGAAGTGACCTTCTCTTAAGGAATGTGCAAATGTTTAAGAGGTAATTAGGCTAATCAGGATGGTTTAGAAGAATCTAGAAGGGGGATTAGATATGCAAGTGGATTTGTTAGGAGGATGCAAGTGGGAGGATTTTTGGATATAATATCAAAATAAAATGATTTATTTCAAAAAGTGGTTACAACTTGCATTGGAAGGATATTTAAATAAATATTGATTTATTTCAATGGGAGATAGATTTTAATTAAATGTAAATTTAATTAAATGGAAGGGGGGATTTAATCAAACAAATATGATTTATTTAATTAAAGGTTAGAATGTGGTCAAATGAATTAACTAAATATGATTTAATTAATAGAAGAATAGTTTTAAATAGGTGGTCATATTTATACGTCTATATTTACTTTATAAAAAACTACATTCAAATATTTTTTGTTAAAATTACAAACGTAAAATAGACAAAACCATATAAATTTTATTAGTTTACATCATTTCAAAATTCAAAACATATATTTCACTTTCTATTGATTTAATTTAAAAAATTGAATCAACATTGATCATTTCCTTTATAAAAGTGTGACACAACTTTGTACTTTTACCCAAAGGCTTCACCAATATTTGACATATCTTCTCTTCTCTTCCTATGACTTTCTCTATCTCTTTGTCTATATGGTTCAATTTTCTCATTTGAAAGCTTTCTTTTACGTTTATCCTTTCGACGACTACTGCTCCCCATTATACCTCCACAAAGATGCTAAAAAATGATTGTTAATGACAAATTTGTCTAAAAGAATCTCAAAAAAGCATAATTTTGTCATTGTATGTCTGAAAACCTGTGTTTGTCACCTACAAAAAGAATGTAGGGACTGTTGGAATGCACAAAATGATCCATTGTCCTATTTTGTGTGGCTCGAGTATTGGATATCCGATTGAAATTGGATATTTGACTCAAATCGGATATATGATATTTAAACATATTTTTTATATGAGCACCAACATTTTCATTGGTGCCCAAATGGAAAGGGATCGGATATCGGATAAATATTTGATATTTGATTATATCTTTCCAAATAGGAAGAGTGAGAGAGAGAAGGGAGGAGAAGGGATAGGGAGACGGAGACGAAGAGTGAGAGAGAGAGAGAGAGAAGGGTAAAGGGAGAGGGAGAGGGAGAGGGAGAGGGAGAGTGAGAGTCATAGAGAGAGAGAGAGAGATTAATTAGGGGGAGGGGGAGAGGATATGAGATTGAATTATCTCTCCCTCTCCCTCTCCCTCTCCCTCTCTAGATCACTTTCCCCTTATCCCTTGCCAACTCCCTCTCTCTCTCTTTCTTGATACTTGAATCGCCTTCCCTCTTCCCCTCCCCCTAATTACTCTCTCTCTCTCTCTCTCTCTCTCTCTCTCTCTCTCTCTCTCAATACTTCAATCTCCTCCCCTCTCCCCCTCCCCCTAATTACTCTTTCTCCCTAGATCCCTTTCCCCTTCTCTCTCCCTATCTAGATAACTTTCCCATTATCCCTTGTCAACCCTCCCTCTCTCCCCCCCCCTCTCTCTCCCTCTCCCTTCGCTCCCTCTCCCCTTCTCTCCCTCTCCCTCTCCCTCTCTCCCTATCCTAAATAAGGTATCAGATATCGAATATTATCCAATATCCAATATTTATGAGAAAGGGTGCCAACTAAAATGTTGGCACCCTTATGAAAATGTATATTAGTTCTACCATATAAGATATCGAATACATATCTGATATCCGATATCTTTTATTATTAATATATTAATAAAAATATTAACATATAATTAATATATTAATCATATATATTGTTAATATATTAATAATATATATTATATTTGTTGTTCCTAGTTTTTTGTTGTCCGTTCGGGTTGTTGGCTATCTTGCCAGTCTTTTGTATGTTGTCTTTATGCTGGTCTAGTTGATCTTTGTTGAACTATCTTTTGATCTTTATGTAAAAGGTTTCGGGTCCTTAAAACCTATTTTTCTAATTAATCAGAACATATCATATGCATTATTATATATTAAACATTAATATTATAATATATTATATATTATATATTATATATTATTAATTATATTTATGATAAATAATAATAAAAATTGGATATCGGATTCGTATCAATTATCCAATTGTACCAAATATTTGATTCCTCTGACATAAATCAATAACCTTGGTATTTTCCTCAGGATTGCATTGGCATTTGGCTAGGACATGCCAAACCTGGAAAGTCGACAGAAAAAAATGTGGCTTTGAGTCTTCCTTGCTTTTCCAAACTTCACCTTGGTGGCTAACAACTTTTTTTTAACTAAAATTGATGAAATGAAAAGGGTTTTTTAAGCACATTTTCAACTTTCTAACAATATAAGTTTTGCCTTATTTTGATTTTAATAAATAATTGTTATTCATTCTCTAATTGAATTCTGACTAAAGTCCTGAGTAATAGGTTGATTGAAAAACATCTATAACTTTCAAACTGTATCACATTTTTTGAATCTGAAACATGTGTCACATTCTATGCTTCGCATACTATAGGATTAAAAAAGAATTAATTTCATGAAGTTTTGACCAAGTTCAGGTGGTCAAACATACGAGTTTTAATATTTCTGAAAAGTAGTAAAAATTTCATAATTAATTATTTACTTCGAAAAAATTACAAAAAATGTGTCACATCTGGACATGAGTCTTCTACTTATATATAAAATCATATACAAAAATATTATGATTTGATTATGGTTAGGGTGGTTAGACAGACACCTACTTCTTATCTTTTACCTGAAATTTTAGTACTGCTGCATTGAAATTTCAATTTTTTGTCAAATAGATTTTATTTTTTTCAGAAGCTTAGAAACTAAATTCAATTTGCTACATATTCTCTTCTTACATAATTTTGAAATAATGTTGATATCTTATTATAATTTTTACATCAAGTTGCCTAACCCCGTTTTTTTGAATTTTCATTGCCACTTAAGGGCTTGTTTGGCCCACCATGATCCTACACATACCCATATCCTATATGTGTTAGAAGTGTCCTTGGACATGCAACATATTATAGGCACTTGATTAAGGATTTTAGCAAGATAGCTTCACCTCTCTAGACATTGCTAACAAAGGACTCATAATTTGATTGGACTCCCAATTGTTATCAAACATTTGGCACACTCAAGAATTCTCTTACCCAAGCACTAGTTCTCAGAGGACCTAATTGGACTATACCTTTCCATATATGCACAGATGTATCAAATTTTGTAGTAGGAGCAATATTAAGACACAAGGAAAGAAATCTTGAATATGTTATCTATTATGTTAGTAAGAATTTGCAAGGTGGGTATGTGTAGGATCATGGTGTGCCAAAACAGGCCCTTAAGTGGCAATGAAGTTTCAGAAAATCAGGGTTATGCAACTTGACATGAACATTTGAATAACTTGTGAACATTATTTTTTAAATATGTAAGAAGAGAATCTATAGAAAATTGAATGCAGTTTCTAAGCTACCAGTTGTTTTTTGAAAAAAAAAATCATATTTAATGAAAATTTCAAATTTCAATGCAGTGGTACTAAAATTTTAGGAAAAAGATAAGAAGTAGACGTATGTCTGACCACCCTAATCACAATAAAATCATAATATTTTTTTATAATATTTATAATATAAGTATTAGACTCATGTCCGGATGTGACACATTTTTTAATAATTTTTTATAAAGTAAATAATTATTTATAAAATTTTTACTACAGCTTTTCAGAAATTCAGAAACTCCTACGTCTGACCACCTTGACTTGGTCAAAACCTTATGAATTTTTTTTTAATTTTTCCCTATAGTAGACAAAGCATAGGATGTGATGCATGTTTCGGATTCAAAAAATGTTATACCGTTTGAAAGTTATGAGTGTTTTTCAATTAGTATATCAATCAGGGCTATTGTTAGAATTCAATTAGAAAATAAATAATAATTATGTATTAAAGTCTAAATAAGACAAGCCTTATATTGTTGGAAAGCTGAGAACATCCTTAAAAAACCCTTTTCATTTTATCAATTTTGGCTACAAAAAAAGTCGTCAGCCACTAGTGTAAAGTCTTGAAAATCAAGGAATACTAAAAAACATGTTTTTTCAGTTGACTTTCCAAGCTTATCACTTCCAAGCCAAATCTCAAAGCATTCCTGAGCCAAAATTTGAAATTTGAAATTTGTACAAAAAAAATCGGATATCCGATTTTAATAAGTAAATTCACTAACTAAATTTTCACATAATTAATCTATTGTTTATTAATATATTAATATATAATATTTTAATATATTAATTTATAAATAAATTAGTATATGATATTAGGGGAAGAGAGAGAGAGAGAGATAGAGAGAGATGGGGAGGGGGAAGGGAGAGAGAGAGATAGAGATATTAGGGGAGAGAGAGAGAGAGAGAGAGGGTGAAGGGAGAGAGAGATGGGGAGAGGGAAGGGAGAGAGAGAGATAGAGAGATTAGGGGAGAGGGAGAGAGAGACTATGGGTCCTATGGTGTCCTAAGGGGTCATAATGTGTCCTACAACCCCTTAGGACACCATATAATCCCTCAAGACACCAAATTGTGTCGTTATGGGTCATATTGTATTCTAAGGGGTCGTATTGTGTCATATGACCCCTTTAAGACACCATATGACCCCTTAGGACACAATTGAATGTTTATGACTCTATACGATGTCATTATGGGTCATATGACCCCTTATGACACCATATGGTGTCGTTAGGGGTCATATGGTGTCCCTAAGGGGTCATATTGTGTCCTACGACCCCTTAGGACACCATATGACCCTTTAAGACACCATATTGGGTTGTTATGGGTCCTATAGTGTCCTAAGGGGTCATATTGTGTCCTAGAATGTGTCTTAAGGGGTCATATGGTGTCCTAAGGGGTCATGTGACACCATATGACCCCTAAGGACAACATACGACCCCTTATGACACCATATTGGGTCGTTATGAGTCATATGGTGTCCATAGGGGTCATATTGTGTCCTAACCCCCCTTAGGACACCATATGACCCCTTAAGACACACAATTGTGTCGTTATGAGTCATATTGTGTCCTAAGGGATCATGGGACACCATATGACCCCTAAGGACAACATACGACCACTTATGATACCATATTGGGTCGTGATGGGTCCTATGGTGTCCTAAGGGGTCATATTATGTCTCACAACCCCTTAGGACACCATATGACCCCTTAAGACACCATAATGGGTCATTATGGGTCCTATGGTGTCCTAAGGGGTCATATTGTGTCCTACAATCCCTTAGGACAACATATGACCCCTTAAGACACCAAATTGTGTTTTTATGGGTCATATGGTGCCCTAAGGGGCCATGAGACACCATATAACCCATAAGGACAATATACAACCCCTTATGACACCATATTGGGCCTTTATGAGTCATATGGTGTCCATAGGGGTCATATTGTGTCCTACGACCCCTTAAGACACCAAATTGTGTCGTAATGGGTCGTATTGTGTCCTAAGGGGTCATGGGACACCATATGACCCCTAAGGACAACATACGACCCCTTATGACACCATATTGGGTCGTTATGGGTCTTATGGTGTCCTAAGGGGTCATATTGTGTGCTAAGACCCCTTAGGACACCATATGACCCCTTAAGACACCATATTGGGTCGTTATGGGTCTTATGGTGTCCTTATGGGTCATATTGTGTCCTACGACCCCTTAGGACACCATATGACCCCTTAAGACACCAAATTGTGTCATTATGGGTCATATGGTGTCCTAAGGGGTCATGGGACACCATATGACCCCTAAGGACAACATACAACCCCTTATGACACCATATTGGGTCGTTATGAGTCATATGGTGTCCATAGGGGTCATATTGTGTCCTACGACCCCTCAGGACACCATATGACCCCTTAAGACACCAAATTGTGTCGTTATGGGTCATATTGTGTCCTAAGGGGTCATGGGACACCATATGACCCCTAATGACAACATATGACCCCTTATGACACCATATTGGGTCATTATGGGTCCTATGGTGTCCTAAGGGGTCATATTGTGTCCTACAACCCCTTAGGACACCATATAACCCCTTAAGACACCAAATTCAGTCGTTATGGGTCATATGGTGTCCTAAGGGGTCATGGGACACCATATGACCCCTAAGGACAACAAATGACCCCTTATGGTCACTTTGTCTCTCTCTACCCCCCCCCCCCTCTCTCTCTCTCTCTCTCTCTCTCTCTAAAATATGAGTAATAAAATTGGATATCGGATATCCAATTTCTGTCACTGCCATTAATGTGGCAACAATAAAAAAAAAAAGGCAACGGGAACAAATTTTGGGACCACAAATTTATACATTAAAATCGGATATCTGATATATTCCAGTATCCGATTTTTGTAAATAAAAAAGAGCCTTGTGGGCCATTTTGTGGATTCTAACGGTCCACAGTCTTCACATTCTGTTTTATGTCGACAATCACGGGTTTTCAGTTAGGTTGAGATAAATTTGTACTTTTGAGATATTTTTAAAGTCAAATCTTACATTGTCAATCATTTAGGAGCATCTTTGTGGAGGTAAATGGGGAGTAGTAGTTGTTGGAAGTCTAAACGCAAAAGAAAAATTTCAAATGACCAAATTGAAGTGTATAGAGAAAGAGATAGAGAAGGTCATACGAGGAGAAGACAAGGTATGTTAAATATTGCTAATGTTACTTCAAGTGAAGAGGAAATTGAATTTGAAAATGATGAACAAGTTATTGAAAATGAAAATGTAGATTTTGAAAGTGAAAATTTTGAATATGTTGAAAATGTTGAAAGTGATAATGAAAATGCTCAACATGACGTGAGAATGGAAAGTGAAAATTTGGGAGTTGACAATGAAGGTGTCCATAATTTTGGTGTAAATATGAAATTTTTTGACATTGGAGGTGAAAACATAGAAAATTTTGACATGGGAGGTGAACATGTGGAAAATTTTGACATTGGAGGTGAAAATGTGGAAAACTTTGACATTGAAGGTGGAATTGCTCAACCAAGTGAACATTATGTAACACCTAATTACTTTAGAAATGAAGACCCTCTCATGGATGAAAGACAAATTCAAAATCCAAGACCTTCAAGAACCCCAAAATGGTTACTTGAAATTGATGAGAACATTATTGCAAATCTTGAAGGCAAGAGGTCAACAAGAACCGTTCGGTTGTGGGCTACACAAATTTTTGACCAAAATTTTAGCAATAAGACATTGACTGAGCAATGGCAACTCTTTGTTCAATTTCTAAAGATGATAAAGATGAGACCATTGCTAAACAAATTGAATCTTTGTATGAACAAGAAGATGGAGAGAAATTCTATTATTGCCAAAAATCTATTTAACACTCTCAATTCTATTGGAAAGAATACCAAAGAAAGAGATAAGAGAGCCACTCAAAGAGTGATTATAACCTCCATACTAAGCCATCAATTGAGGAAGGCTCGTCAAATAAGACAAACTTGTGTTGATTTTAACATAAACTGTAAAACTTTGGATAGAGCACTTGCATGAAGACAAAGACTTGACGATCCACTTCAACATGATACATGGGCTTTTGGTCGGAGGCTTCCACGTGTTGATATAAAGTTGACTAACAATGTGAAGGAGAAGATTCGACAATTTTGGCACTCTAATTCTAGAGTGTCACCCAATGTAAAGGACATTTTGAAATTAAGAATTGACAACCAAGACTACACACTGCATCTCAAACATTTCTTGGAATCAATCCAAACAATGTTGTACAAAAAAATTTGTGAAGTACATCCAACTTTGCAAATATCACAAAGGGCCTTTGAATCTTTGAAGCCATTTTATTGTGTTCCTCTTAAGATTCGTAATACTTGTTGTTGCAAGTACCATGTGGAGTTTTCAATGTACCATGAACTTTTATTCTATATTCGTTCTACGATGAATACTAATGAGATGTTGCAGGAGTGTTGTGCAATGCTATTTCCGAGATCATCAAGAGACTTGCAAGATCTATTTTTATGCCCTAGAGATGATGGCTGCTATTTCTATAGAAATGATTGTTTGAATGAGAAGTGCTCAGAATGTGGTGGGTTGTCAAAGTTTGTTTCATGTTTTCATGAGGGTAGTGAACACGAGTTTGGAAATAATTATGTTGAGAAAAAAATATATGAGACAGTGAAATATACTTTGAAGAGTGGAGGTGAAGGTTCTAGATGCGAATTAGTCTCAAGAGAAGTGTGTGTTGCTGATTTTATTTTGGATTTTAAGGAAAATCTTTTCTACAAGTATGCAAGGCACACCCATAGGTCTCAGTGGTTGGATCAACAGTTCAGGATGTGTAAGAACTCTTTCCCGATTGGCACTATTATATCGGTGGTTGATTTTGTAGAGAACTATACAATTCAACATAGAATGAGGTACATTATCAGTACTACAATTCAATCCAAATTGCTATTTTTGTTCACATTACATATAGACATGCTCCTGATAGTACAAAAGAGGATGGGAAGATAATCAGGGAGTATCATTTTTATACGAGTGATTATAGATCACACTCCTCTGAGTATGTGCAACATTCTTTCAAGAATTTTTTTGAGTTCTTGCATGAGAAAGATATTGCAATTGATCGACATACCATATGGTCAGATAACTGTATGGGTCCATTCAATAATGCCTGTATGTTTTATTGGTTGAGTAGAATGCATATAGAGAGGCGTATACCCCATATTTGGTGTTTTTTTTAGGCAGGGCATGGGAAGGGGGAGCATGATGGAGCAGGTGCATGTTTGAAGAGAGCTCTAGTTAAGGAGCAAATGAGGATTTCAAGTGAAAATTTCTTTGATGCACATTCTATTGTTGATTGGTGTAGTTCAACATTGTCACATGGAGGTACTCGCAATTCAACAGTGACCATATTCTTTTAGTTGGTTGAGGAGAGCACAACGAGATATAGATTGGATTGTCAAACAATTAAAGATTCTTCAAAGATGCATTCATTTCTCAGCTCAGATGAAAGTACATGGACCATTTGGACACAAGAATTGGGTTGTTTTTATCAAAGTTGTGTTCGGTGTGATTGGGATCAATGGGAGTCAAGTGAGTGGGTTAATACCTGGGTTACCCGATATTTAACTCCTTTATCTCAAACAATATCCTTGTCAAATGATGACATGGAAAGTTCACTTGAGTATGACCGTCTATCAGATCTTGTACAACCAGGACATGTTTTTGCAGTTGTTGCATCGCAAGGGAATGAAGACAAATCAGAATATTGGTTGGCACAATGTGTACAGGGAAAATAGAAGCTAACACAATTAGTGATTGATGATGACAGGTTCACATATCCTACAGGTTCAGTTGTTGTTGTGGGAACTTGGTTGCAAACATACATGATTAGAAAGAATGGTATACCTACATTTGAAGACTATGAGAGACACAAAACCATTCTAATGTATTCACACCTTATTATAGCTACAAATGTCAAGTTGTTGAAGCATCAAGCAAAACCGAAGACCAAAGAGCTATGGACAGTGACTACTACTGATCATGAAGCAATACTGGATACTCTTAAGCAAAGAGATGCCCTTCAGGCATACTTGAGTAGTAGGTCTTTAATGATGGCTTATTTTTTTATCATACATTTCATTTCAAACAATGATCACTAAACCTTAATGTTCAAGTTTGTTATGTGTATATTAAGGATGTGTTCAAAATGCAGGTCTATTGATGAACATTGTTTTTGGGCAACACAGTTTTTGCATGCACATAGCGGGTACACTCGATATAATTGGAAGGGATGTATTTTTGCAACATGACTTATTATCATGCATTTGATGAGCTTTAGAATTTTTGTTATTAGAAAACACTATTTGACAATTTTTTATGATATAATTATCGCAAAACCTTTATGCTCATGTAGGTCTTTTTTGATGATATACAACAGCATCACATTATGATTTTTGTGTCAACATAGTGGGTTCTATTGATATAATTCAAAGGGACATATTTTTATGGTATATAATCCCACCTTTTCATTTATTATCATGCATTTGAGTTGAAGTGATTATCATAAAGCCTTTATGTTCATCCATGCATTTTATGTGTAGACTAACAATTCTTATAAATACAGGTTCATGCTAGATAATTCGTCGTTGACTAATTTACTCTTGGTGATGGTACATATTCCTTTGTGCATTAATGAGATTAAATTTTGTGCATAAACACTAAGTCAAGTGAATGTATTGCTATTTATAAATGACCATATCTACCATCGTCTTCAACCATGCAGAGAAATGCAGTGAGAAGGGCTTTAATCAACATGTGTCTTTCTTCAAAGTTATGCTTGTATACTTTGCAGAGAAACTGGTAAGTTTCGTAATTATACAATCTTGTCCATCTTAAAAATGTTTCAAATGATCTATTTATAATTTGACAAAATAATTTGTATTAAGTGTTATAATTTGTTTCTTGTAGCACATTCATTCTACATAAAAAGGTTGCTTATTTTGGTCTTCATTTATATGCAGGCATTGTTGTACGTAAGCTTTTCTCTTAGGACATGAGGATGTCTGATGCAGATGAAGTGGGATGTTGTATTTACATATGGATGTGAATTGATGTAACTTTGTTATGATGATATATAATGTCCATGAGCAAATTGGTTTACTTATATTGATGATATACAATGTATCTGTACATGAGTACATTGGTGTAGTTGTATTGATAATGAAAAAAAATCATGTTTGCATATTCCTTCATGGATTTCACATGCAAGTGTAATGGTAATTATGTGTATACAATACATGGAAATATTGATGATCATTATGTGTCTACAGTGTAATGCTTGTTTATCTATATTTTTCATTGAATGAGATTGATGATTTTTTTGCCAACTTTGCAAAAAATGTTGCCCTAATAAAATCGTAGGAAAACTTGAAAAACCAAGATAGGATTTTGTAGGGACCCCTCTCATAGCCCCATAGGTTCAAACAGATTATTTGCAAGTGCCACGGATTTTGAGTTAGGGCCCGTCGAAGTTTGACAATTTTTAGCACTTAGGGTGCTCAAGGGACGACGCCGGTAGGGTATGACCCTGAGAGTTCGACCAAGTGGAGGGGAAAAATAGGAGCATGCATAGGATAATAATGCCTAACTAGACATGTCTGAGCCAATAGTTCATTATCACGATGAGCAGAATGAGAAATTGGTCATGCGACAACATTCGATTGAATGAGACTGGCGATTTTTTTGCCAATCGAAAAAATGCTTCCCTAATAAAATCGTAGGGAAAATTGAAAAACCAAGATAGGATTTTGTAGGGACCCCTCTCGTGGACCTGTAGATTCAAACGGATCGTTCATAGGTGCCATGGATTCCAAGTTAGGGCTCGTCAAAGTTTGACAATTTTTAACACTTAAGGTGCTCAAGGGACGACGCAGGTAGGGCATGACCCCAAGAGTTCGACTGAGTGGGGGGGGGGGGGGGAAATAGGAGCATGCATAGGGTAATAATGCCTAATTGGACATGTCAGAGCTAACGGTTCGTTGTCATGACGAGAAAAATGAGAAATTCGCCACGCGACAACATTCGATTGAATGAGACTAACGATTTTTTCGCCAACCGAAAAAATATTGCCCTAATCAAACCATAGGGAAACTTGAAAAACCAAGATAGGCTTTTGTAGGGACCCCTCTCATGGACCCGTAAGAGGATTCAAAGTTAGGGCCCATCAAATTTTGACATTTTTTAGCACTTAGGATGCTTAAGGGACGACACTGGTAGGGTATGACCCCGAGAGTTCGACCGAGTGGGGGGGAAAAATATGAGCATGCATAGGGTAATAATGCCTAACTAGACATGTCAGAGCTGAGGGTTCATTATCACGATGAGAAAAATGAGAAATTGGCCACGCGACAACATTCGATTGAATGAGACTGACGATTTTTTCGCCAACCGAAAAAATGTTGCCCTAATAAAACCGTAAGGAAACTTGAAAAACCAAGATAGGATTTTGTAGGGACCTCTCTCATGGAACCGTAGGTTCAAACAGATCATTCACAGGTGCCATGGATTCTAAGTTAGGGCCCATCAAAGTTTGACAATTTTTAGCACTTAGGGTGCTCAAGGGACGACATCGGTAGGGTATGACCCCGAGAGTTCGACCAAGTGGGGGGGGAAAATAGGAGAATGCATAAGGTAATAATGCCTAACTAGACATCTTTGAGCTAATGGTTCGTTATCATGACGAGCAGAACGATAAATTAGCCACACGACAACATTCGATTGAATGAGACTGACAATTTTTTCACCAACCGAAAAAATGTTGCCCTAATAAAACCGTAGGGAAACTTGAAAAACCGAGATAGGTTTTTGTAGCAACCGCTCTCATAGACCTGTAGGTTTAAATGGATTGTTTACAGGTGCCATGGATTCTGAGTTAGGGCCCATCAAAGTTTGACAATTTTTAGCACTTAGGGTGCTCAAGGGACGACGCCAATAGGGTATGACCTCGAGAGTTTGATAGAGTGGGGGGAAAAAATAGGATCATGCATAGGGTAATAATGCCTAACTGGACATGTCAGAGCTGATGGTTTTTTATCACGATGAGCAAAATGAGAAATTGGCCACGCGACAACATTCGATTGAATGAGATTGACGATTTTTTCGCCAACCGAAAAAATGCTGCCCTAATAAAACCATAGGGAAACTTGAAAAACCAAGATAGGATTTTGTAGGGACCCCTCTCGTGGACCCGTAGGTTCAAATGAATCATTCGTAGGTGCCACGGATTCTGAGTTAGGGCCCATCAAAGTTTGACAATTTTTAGCACTTAGGGTGCTCAAGGGACGACGTCGGTAGGGTATGACCCCGAGAGTTCGATTGAGTGGGGGGGGGAAAATAGGAGCATGCATAGGGTAATAATGCCTAACTGGACATGTCAAATTAGATGGTTCATTATCACGATGAGCAGAACGATAAATTGGCCACATGACAACATTCGATTGAATGAGACTGACGATTTTTTCGCCAACCAAAAAAATATTGCCCTAATAAAACCGTAGGAAAAATTGAAAAACCGAGATAGGATTTTGTAGGGACCCCTCTCATGGACCTGTAGGTTCAAATGAATTGTTTGTAGGTGCCACAGATTCTGAGTTAGGGCTCGTCAAAGTTTGACAATTTTTAGCAGTTAGGGTGCTCAAGGGTCGACTCCGGTAGGGTATGACCCCGAGAATTCGATCGAGTGGGGGGGAAAAATAGGAGCATGCATAGGGTAATAATGCCTAACTGGACATGTCTGAGCTAACGGTTTGTTATCACGACGAGCAGAATGAGAAATTGGCCACGCGACAACATTCAATTGAATGAGACTGACGATTTTTTCGCCAACCAAAAAAATGCTGCCCTAATAAAACCGTAGGGAAAATTGAAAAACCGAGATAGGATTTTGTAGGGACCCCTCTTGTGGACCTGTAAGTTCAAATGGATCATTCGCAAGTGCCATGGATTTCGAGTTAGGGCCCGTCAAAGTTTGACAATTTTTAGCACTTAGGGTGTTCAAGGGACGACGTCAATAGGGTATGACCCCAAGCGTTCGACCGAGTTGGGGGGGGAAATAGGAGCATGCATAGGTTAATAATGAATTGTATTGTATTTTTCATTAAATAAATTTTATTGTTCATTAAATGAATTGTATTGTATTGTTCATTAAATGAATTGTATTGTATTGTTCATTAAATGAATTGTATTGTTCATTATACAAAGAACACTTACGATGAAATAAAATGAATTGTATTGTTCATTAAATAACCATTGTTAATTATTGGAATGAAGATTAAATATTTCCATGATAACACCATGTACAGATGAGCAACAATTTATATGATCAAATGTCAACTTCTGTATATATGAAAATGTCAAATGATTACAAGTGTATGTCCATACACAATTATGGCATAAACGCCAACTCAAACAAAATGTATGTTTATATATGTGAATATATGTCCATATACAAAATATACATGCCAACTAGACATGTAAGCATCCCAAAACTATCTATAACATCCTAAGTTGTTGATGGATCATCAAAATCGATCCTCTTCACCACACTTCTCGACTCTGAAGTATCCTGCACAAGAAAAAATAAACCACGATTAAGATTAGTTATATTATATAACTCACATTCGAAAAGTTAACATAAAAATGAACTATAATTGAACTATTCTTGTTTACCTCATCTCCACATTTTCTTTTCGGCTTTGTAGGACTCTTGATGTATGTCTTCGGTAGAGGAGGTATGTTTTCAATATTTTCATACACAGCCTACATATGTTCACAAACATGACATTGATACAAGTTAGCATATAATTGTCACTGATAATAAAAAATTATATCTACTAAACACAAAATAAAATAAACACACATGTACTCGAGGCATCTCTTCTTCTTCTTCTTCATCATCTTCAAGTATACTGGGTGTAGTCAATAAGGATGTGAAGCCAAGAATTCTCTGTACATATACACAACAAGTATATGAAACTATCAATCTATGTCTAGATGTGCATAATCACTATAAGTTATTTAAACTATTCATATAATCATATTTGCATTCAATTACCTTTCCCTTATCTCCAACTGCACTACCAGCTCCTAAATCACACAACCCCGCACTCGTGCTGCTTGTGCCCTACAAGAGTAAAATAAGATATACATGCAAGTTACTACATAATCTAATTAATACCAATATAAATGATGAGCATGTATGTACAATAAAATACAAACGACTAGGTGCAATAATATATGTATCGTCAAGCTATCAAGGCCAAATGAAATGGCCATCAAGGTGCCCTCCTGGATCCGTCTCAACTCCTCCTCGATCATCAATAGTTAAATAGACCATGTAAATAAAAATGAGTACTTAATATTATCTAGATTATAAATATTCATTTAAAATATAGAATGAACTGTGAAAATACAAATCTTACCACTACATCATCAATGTATGATGAAGGTGCCTCCTCGCCTCTAGCATGTGAGGACTCCCCAGGGTATCCTCCAGTCTATGTCATAACATCTGGTGCATCGTGCATCTCATGCACCTCATAATCTGCACTGTGCGTAGGAGGATCAACAGGTTGTCCAACTGAACCCAAGCATACGTGGCCACACATGACACAACTATGGGGCACACAAATGTGTGGAGCCGAGGACGTGTCAGTGCCATCGAATGCACCGCTACCATCAAAAGTAGGTCGAGCTACTGACCCAGCCTCAGAAACCAAAAGGCTACTCAAAGAGTGAATAGTCGATATGATCCGTGATGCCGCCTCTCAAATGATATCTGGATGTTGCATTGGAGGTGGGGGATCAACAGGAGGAGGGGGCACTGGAAAGGTTGGATGTCAAAGTAGTTCACATGTTTTCCTAAAACAAACTTAGCATAAAAATAATTTATGAAGTAGAAGGGGATATCAAGATTGATGTTGGGTGGTTTGTCGAAAACCATCCACCAACGATCCCAAAAGTTTTTCACAAAACCATCATTTGTGCACCATTCAATTGAAAGTTTTGTTTTTTGGGGGTCTGCGAGTTGACCAGTGTGGGGATTCACAAGCAATGCGGCAATAGCAGCTTTGGATATCTCGAGATCCTTGATCTCCTTATAGGACAAGCCATCTACATATTGTTCCCTCATAGAATTTCGCCACTAAAGAACGACATTGTGCTCCTCAGTGATGGTTTCCGTACTCTTTATGATCGATGTGAGGGGAACAAACATTGGGTTTAGGTGAGGGATCAAACGATAGACATCTGCAATCCCCCTTAATTGGTTCAAATTTTGTCCAATTAAATCCTGAAGTTAGGGGGGTTTGGCAAAGGAGGTTTTGGTTGTTGCGGTTGTGGTTGATCAATTTTTTCACTATTATCCCCCATTTTTAACCTAATTGAATGTAAACAATTGAATTTAGTTAACAAATTTGAACAATTCTGTATTTGACTTTAAAAAACCTAGTTTTCATGAAAAAACAAATAAACATTAAAAAAATACAAAAATTGAATGAAAATGATTGAAAACAATAAAAACCCTACCTTTTAATGTATTTTTTAGCAAATTTGGGTCCAATAACCGGATATCGGATTCCAAAAATATCACACAGCCAATGGGTTAAAAATAACTCACAAACTGTCACAGTCTAATTATATTGTCTCAGAAAATCGGATATCCGATTTTTATACTTAAATTATTTAAAATAACATTATATTATATAATATAATAATATATTATATATAATACGTATTATATAATAATATAATAATATATAATATAATATAATAATATATAATATAATATAATAATATATTATATAATACGTATTATACAATATATTATAATATTATATTATATTATATTGTTATTTGTTACTAACGATAAAATTGACTTGAGTCAAACCTTGGAACTATACTAATAAGACAGTGGGATCAATCCATTAGGGACCGTATTACTAAATCCGATATGAACAAGAGATAATAGTATGTTATACTAATTAATTTATATTGAAGAATTCATCAAATCTGCTCAATTCCGTTCCTCAGATTGATCCTATTGATGGAATTACTCCATGGATTCAATCCATTTTTTTTGACAAAAAAATGAGATACTCTATGAGATCAAATCTTGAGTAATGTTGTATCTCTCCCCGGACCAGGGCCACTTATCATAACTTCTGCTTCTTTCATAAGACCTTGATTTACTAAGGTATCGACAACATTTGCTGCTGCTGTCTAAGCAGCAAACGGTGAATGTCTTTTTGTACCTTTGAATCCACAAGCACCGGTAGAAGATCAAGAAACCGCTTGCCCCCGTGTATCTGTAACAGTAACAATGGTATTGTGAAAACTTGCTCGAACATAAATAACTCCTTTCAGTATTCGATGTTTAGTTTTACATGGCAAAAATCTTCTTATAGCTCTATGTGGCACATATTATATAATATAATATAATATTCTAATATATTATATAATACGTATTATATAATATATTATTATATTATTATATTATATATTATTATATTATTATATATTATTATATTATTTATAATGTAATAATATATTATATAATTATATAATTATATAATATATTATATAATTATATAATTATATAATATATTATATTATATTTAATGTAATAATATATTATTACATTATATATAATATAATATATTATTATATAATTATATAATATATTATATTATATTTAATGTAATAATATATTATTACATTATATATAATATAATATATTATTATATTGTATAATTATATAATATAATATAATATTTTATAATCTAATATTATATTATATATTATGTATTGTATAATATTTAATATAATATAATAATATATTATATATTACATAATATGTAATATATAATATATTATTATATTACATTATATATTATATAATTTATTTTTTAATTTAAAATTACCTATAAAAATCAGATATCCGATATTATCAGATATCCAATTTTATTCGATATCAGATTTGCTTAGGTGTTTACCATGCCAAGGTGTACTGACACCCAGGCCAAGAAAAAAGTCAACATGGATTTTCGTGTTTTTAGGCGAGTGAAGAAGGCTATTTTTTTCACATCGCCACTTTTTGGCCCCCCATGATCCTGCACTAACCCAGGTGTTGAAGTTAACTACATGGTCACAAAAAAAGAAATTCTTGCAGTTGTCTATGCCATAAAAAAAATTAGGCATTCTATTATGGGCAACCCTGTTTTTATTCACACTAACCATGCAACAATCCATTATCTGATGAACAAACTATTGATCAGTGGGTGACTTTTCAGATGGCTACTCTTGTTACAAGAGTTTGACATCATCGTTGTTGACAAGCCGAGTAAGGCTAATGTAGTTGTAAACTTTCTTTCTAAGCTGAAAAATTCAATGAAGGACCCCATGGTGGATGACTCATTCTTAGATGAGCATATTTTGGCCCTATAACAGAATAGTAACTTAGAAAATAATAATCATTATTTATTCACATTCATAAATCATGTTTAGAATAATAGGTTTACAATTACACAAAGAATCTAGCAATAACCACTATCTGCAAATAATTCTAACATTCATTAACTGGTAAAATTGAAAACAACTTAATGCCAATAATAGAAGATCTTAACTGACACAATACTTCCCCTTTTTAAAACAATAATGAGAAGTGGAGCATTACTTCTTCTAACTACTCCTAGAGAGATGTTGCACTTTCCTAACATTAAGGCAACTTATTCATCAAAAATAAAAACATAACTAACAAGTAGCCTACAAGAGTCTTGTTCTGAAACAAACTCCTTTATTCATTAGTAGCATCTAGAATCAGAGACATGGTTCATTCTATTAAATCTAAATTAATGAGGCATAACCTCATCGCACTCCATGATGTTAGAAATCCTTCATGCCTGATGAAGAGACAAAGTCAACAAGGACTCTAAGAAACCACAACTCTCTTGCCATTCCTAAACTGCTTCCACGTGGACCAACAACATATTTCCTTTGGTTGCAAGTGGATCAAAGATCTCTTAGGTTATGGTTGGATTTGAACTCCCTCCAAGCTATATGTTGTCCTTTTCAACAAATAATAATCCACACAAATTATCATCCATAATATTCAACAATATATTAATTATCAAATCACATAGATCATTCCATATCAACATTTTATTTATATATATAAAGCTAGATGACAATGTAGCTATGAGGATGATTAAAACATATAAAAAGTTTGATAATAAAATAGTAAAAGTCTGATAAAGTGGTTGAAAACTAATAAAAATTGTAAACCCCGCCAAGTAACCCTAGACGATATGAGCAAAAGGCACATGAAAAGATATGGAAATATTTTTTTAAATATCGAGTGAGAAAATACATGTGAACTAGGCTCACACCTCAAGATAAGTTAACTATTCATCTACAACTATGCTTTGTGGAAGTCTCAACATACAACTGTAACAAACTTCTTTAAGGGATCCCTAACGTCGTTAAGTTCATAATGCATTGAAGCATGGTTCATGACCTCATGGCTAATCAAGAGTTAATTTAATCTTCCACTCATCACATTACTTGTATAAGTTCATTTTAAAGCATGAATTGAAGTGTTCCTATGATAACATCATAATTTAAAAACAAATAGAAAACATTTGTACTCATCTATAGTGGCCAATCCCAACATTGATCTACTAACATCTACACTACTCATCTCATCATGTGTTTATTACTTCATTCTCCTTCTGGAATTTTTCTTAATACACAATGCTCAATAATTACAATGTTTGAATCAAATAACAATTACCTTACAACTTGCAATGACAAGGAAAGAGGAAGATCATGAGAGAAAGGTAGTGACGAAGCTCTCCAAGATTCCCACAAAGAAGGTCCACCGATCCCCAACGGTGGTGTGCAATGCCACCCGACCATGTGTTACCCTTAGGTCCATCTCACTATTCTCATGGAGATAGTCACAAGGCCCAAATACTCAACAAGACAATAATGATACAATGGGCTAACACTCACATCATACACAAAAGCATACACAACATACAAGAATGCAATGCAATAACAAGGATAGGAATGATACCAAGGAATGAATCCACCATGGATTACTGATCAAATATATATAGGGTAAGATACTAGAGACCAAAAGAAGGAGTTTCATTGCATAGCTTAAAGATATGGCTCATACAGAATCGAGTAGTCCTTTCATGAAGTCAAGAAGACTCATTCACGCTAGATCAATGCCCCACAGATGACCAAGCCTTCCCACTATGTCCTTAGCCTATATAAGCACTAAAGGAACACAAGGGGCATCCATAATTATCTTATTAGTGTGTTTTTACCCAATTATTTATTAATGTTATCACTTGCATTACACAACTCTCCAATGAGTTACCCTGGCAACCACTTTGGGCCTCAACCCCCATTGTGAACCACTCTCACCCAAGCTCATGCATTAAAAGAGTTAAAATAACATAGATACATATACTTGTAATCATAATAGCATCTCATAAGTTCACTTTCACAATACAATGCAATGCCTTGCTTAAGAGGTTAAACACAAGGCCTCAAGTCAATAATTTGACACCAGATTGGTCTCAAATCACAAGTATGAATGCAAATTCTCTTTGGAATCTCATGAAAGCATGCCTTGACACCACAATTCATCATTTGACAAGCCAATTGGACCCATACACCAAGCAAAATAGGCATAACAACTAAATAGAAGCACAAAACGCCAAAGGCAAATTAGAGCAACTAATTGTGAAATTCTAGGAGTAGATGCAAAATCCAAATGTCAAATGTGAAATTAAATCATCAAATTTAAAATTATACTAACAAATGCAAAATTCTACATGCAAATGCAAAATTCTAGTCGCAAATGCGAAAATTTGGAAGCATTTGCAGGATTCTGCTCCAGGAAGCTACCTAGGACATCAAGTTCGACCAAAAATATAGTATGTGAGGCCAAATTGGGGACCAACCCATTTGTGAAATCCCTAAAGATATCCCAAAAACACTAACACATTATCCAAAAAAGATCCACAAGGGAATTTGGGCAATATTTACCCAAGAACACCCCTAAATTGCATCAATTTCCCAATACACAAGCAAATACAACAATCAAACACTCATATAAACAAAAAATGATCACAACATGATCAAAACACATTCCAGAATGCATCATTCAAACTATGGAAGATTAAAATATAAGAGCAAAGAGGATTGGAGAGAGAGACTACCTCTAAATGGAGTAATCACTCAAATGCAAACTGCACTTCCCACACTCCACCAATACTCATGAGATTCAAAAAACAACAAATCCTCTACAATCCAGCTCAAACAATTTCTCACTCACAAAATCTGTCTTCCAAAATCATTCAATCCCCACACTCACCATATGGCCAACGAGCGGTTTTTTCTAGAGCAAAATAAGAAAAATACATCGAGTGTGTCAAAATAAACTCAATTTACAAATTATAAGCTCTCTTTTGAAAAAAAGGGAATAATAAAACAATTTAAAAATCAAATTAAACTTTTATAACCACAATACTCCCAAAAAGCCCAAAATATAAAATCACTCATTATCATTAATTTAAATGCATATAGAATATTTCACACGTTATGATATTATCTTGTAACTATAATGCTAAATATCACTAGTATGAATATTTAGGTGACAACATCATGCAATTGACAAATAATGCACATACAATCTTTACTGGCTTCTCACATTAAGAAGTAGGGTAACAAGTCATTAATCCAATGGTATCCTGAAGGTGTAATCACAAGAGTTAGAGAATGAATCGTCCTAATTAGGAATGATGGCTTAGGCTAGGAAACATGTTTGGCCTTGTGCTATCTCCTGTAACCACTGTTGGGGAATGCAGGCATGCTCAAACTTGTGAAACTAGGTGGAGTGGATGCCTAGTACAAACACCCGTGCATACATATACATATAATATAATATAATATAATTGAAACATCATTAATCGTTCCCTAATTAGGGTCACATAGAAACCATGGTTAGTTCTATCACATCTCATCTAAACATTACATCATCAAAGCATCATCAAGTAATCACATAACACTAATAAAATTAGAAAATCCTCATATAATAATCCAAACATCATCATATAACATCATGCCAAATCATTGCAGATTCATCATACATATATGATGATAACAAAAACTACAAGTATAACCTACTATCCACATCAAGCAGTGATATCATCATATGAGCAAAATAATATAATTGTGAGTAGGATGCACCTCGTGGGTGCCAATACAAAAGAATAACATACACACAATCATGGGATAAAACATAAATAGAGTCTAGCTTAGATCAAAATAATCAAATGATAGAATGCAAATGCACGAGGCATTACAAAACTAGGACATTCTTAGGACTCATCACTTGTCTCCTTGATTGACATGAAATTTCGCTCTGCCTTTGCGCTCCCATATTTTTTCATTGTCTCAGTTGGGTATTAGTCATTATACTTCAATTGAAAGTTCATGTAATCACACAAGAAGGGGATATTCTCCGCTTTGTTGATTTGTCATAATTCTCCAAACTAAATCTCAATTTTTTTGACCACCATAGTGCCCTCTCTTAGCAATTTTTAAAACTTGAGTTTAGACATCTCCATTGTTAGAGTAACCTAATAGATGCATTAAAAAGCATGAATCTTTTTGTAGAGTCCTCTTTATGACTTTGAACTTTTCATTATTTCTTGCTTTTTTGATAATCCATATAATTTCATTACAAAAATAAAGAAAAAATAAATTATATTCCTTGTCCAATTTATACATAGTTCTAGTGAGAGTTTCTTTCCAATTAATTACTCCATTATCCCCTAGTTATTCAAACCAGTAGAAAATATTTTCCAGATTTGCTTAGCCAAAAAATAGTAAAAAATGCGCCTTACTAATTCAAACTTCCTACAAATATTACAAATCACAACATCCAAGGAGTTAATTTTATATGACAGTATCTAAAATCATTTAATCATGACAACCTCAAAATTTTAACTTCATTCTCTTATGAGATTCTTTTAAGTAAAGGAAGAACTGTCTAATTAGAGGCATTGACAATACCTCAAATAAAGCTATTTAAAAAGGGTTCAAAATATAGAAAACCATTGTTGGCCTATAATGGTCATGGATGAGGATTTACATTGTAGGAAGAAGACATGGATGAAACAAAACAAGTGGATGAATAAGTGAGATGTTAAACTACAAGAACGTCCTAACACTATAAGAAAATAAAAAATGCGAGAAAAAAATTAATAACTACCATGTGAACACAACAAATTGGTTGAAAGAAAGTGTATTATATCAAAGAGTTTAACCACATCAAAGATCATGACAAAAACATATTTGAGATCTACAATTAAGTAGAAAGTAAAGTTGCTAATAACATTTGGGGACCAAATCACATCATCTTAGATTGGAGATTAGTTGATGGATTACACCTAAGGAAGGTTGGGAAATGAGAACATGCCTATTCTTCAACAAAGGAGTAATGGGGATAGAATGACACTTCACAATGGAGTGCATAGTTTATGAGGATATCTATATCCAATGTGAAAACAATTTGAAAGAAGATAGTTTAATTACCTTATTTAAGAAAATAGACTTAACAAAATTGTAAATTTTCTAATCAAAATCTATAATAAAAAATCCAACATTATTAAATTTGAAAATACCCCTATTACGCCATGTCCCCATGCGGCTGCTTAAGTACAATTTCTGCTTAAAATTAAGCAGCCACAGTGTTCCCATGCAAAATTTTAATTAATAGGAAAGGATAAATTAGAATCTTTTCCTATTTAAGTGGAGCACAATTGCTTAAAACTTAAAAATAAACTTTGAAAAAATGCAATTTAAGCTGATTGCTTATAAGGAGCAAAATTTGACATTCATGAAGCCACCAGCTTCACAAATTGAAGCTCAAAACCGCATAGAAACCTGCCCTTAATGATCTCTTAAAATCTTATTTTGTTGAAATCCTCCATTCATTTGATATAAAATTCATACAAAGAAAGTAGCCCTTAAATCTTCAAATACACTGTTTGAAAAATTAAACGAATCATTTATTTTTGAAAAGATTGAAAGCCTTAAAAAAAGTTCCAAGCAGCAAAGAAATCCTCGAACATCACCATCAAAGGCAATCAAAGTCGAAGCAAATGATTCAATGACACGTCATACGAATACCGACGTGGCAAAACCAGGCATAGTCCTATCTGAAGTAGACTCATGCCCCAAGATTGGGCGCGGAGGGAACTTAAGAGATTATGATGAAGTGGGGAGCTTCCCCAGACAAAATTTCTCTGCTTTTAGTAGGAATCGAATTTGAACAACCCATTTACGAATTTTGCAATGGCAATTGCATTACACCAGCTATGTGGCTTGCCTACTTGTACAAATTCGGTCCTCTCTCACTCTAGAGCTACAATCGGAATGCCGCATTTGTCGCAATTACGAGTCAAAAGATGCAAGATAAGAAATAAGAGGCGGTTGGGTGAGTGCAGAGCAAGCATGGGAAGCACCACATCAATTGCCGCTTCAATTTATGCCAAAGACATGGAACGCATTGCTGCTAAAGAATCTCTCTTTCTTGCTGTGAGTGCCATCTTTTTCTGTTATGTGTTTTGATGTAAATCAATACATGCCCAATCGGGTAATGATATTTTATTTGTACTTTTCCGGCTTTTTAAATGTTGAAGATGGTTTATAGGTTTTGTCCTACGTTTGAGACAAGCTTTTGCCAGCATAAGGGACTTTAGATTTTCAGTCACAGTCAGTATAGCTTCTAGTTGCATTACAACATAATATGACAGCAAGATAGAATGAATCTCATATTCCAACGAATCACACGTAGAGATATAGATAACACACAAAAAGCTAAAGTTTTAATCACGCCCTAGATCTAAATATTAATCTTTATGGGTTGATCAGATTAACTCATTCAGTGTTTAGTTTAGTTAGTTTTCCATTACGTGGCAGCTGATTTATTCTTCACTGTCTGTAAATAAGAATCTAAATCTTTATAAAATACTTAATAATGCAACTCCATTCTGTCCTGTTTTTCAATCTTGGTATTTGCCGGCTGAGAAGCTTTTTTAAAAACAAGTGAGTTTTATATTTACCGTTATATTGATTTCATCGATTGACTAAGTTATTTTCTTGATTGGACTGAGCTTGTTGCTTTGACAAGTCAATTTTTTGTTGGATTTCTTTTGCCCATTTTTGTTGTTGGACTTCTTATGCGTATTGCCTTTGACAGGTTTCAAATTTATGGTGGATTTGTTTTGTCCAGTTTTGTGAAGAGCTAAGTTGAACTATTTTTATCCTTGGCTTGCTAATTTAATTGGATTTCTTTTTTCATTTTTTTTGGTGAAGACTCGGGTTGAATTAATGGTGCTTCCATTTTCTGAGCAGAAGCTCCATCATGGTCCAATGCACGTATTATGTATACCCAACTGTGATGACTTAGATTCTATTATTCGCCATCTCTCAAAATGGTGTACTCTTCAATCATCTATGCAGCTACTCTATGTGCAATGTTGCAATGTGTAATAATCTGAAAAAAAAAATGAAAAATCCTCAGTGGCCAATATGAGTATTCACTCATGGCTAGTAGTCCTCGCTATCAATCTTTTGGGACAACTTCATTTCAATCATAAAAAAATCATGAATGGGCCACTCATCAATGTGGCCAATAAGTAGTCTCCAGCTACCAATGTGGGACAACTTTGCATCATCATTGAAAATATCCTAAATGTATCAGTCACCAAGCTGCAATCCAACCAACATATTACTCATAGTAGACACAAGCATTCATTAGGTGCAATAATGTGGAGGAACATATACACATCAACTGCTCACCGATAATATCTGCAATGAAGAACAACATCAAGTGTAATCATCAAACGCATTCAAAACATAGATATAAGATCACAAATCACAAGCTGTCAGCAAGACATTTGCAATATCTAGAATGTAAGTGCACCAATCTTGACATCAACAAACTTTGGCTAAAAGATGACAAATTTTGACATATATCAACAATGACATACAAGCAACAAATCTGCACAAAGCATCTGAACTGCACAGATCAATTGTCTTTTTAAAGTCTTCACTTGAATTTGGCATAAACACAAGGTTCCCCTGATAAAGAGAGAGGAGAATGCTAACATGGTCTCCTTGGTGGAGAGAGTAGACCATCATGTGAAAGTATGTATATATAAATGCACAACTTAATAATGCCCTTTTGGGTTTTCATCTCAAGTTTTCATTAAGCTGCTCTTTTGGGTTTTAACTTTTCGACATAATGGGAAGTGTGTAAGCTGCTGTTTTGCATTTTCCACTTACATACAACTCAAGTGCTCAAAATGAGGGTCTAATCCGCCCTACCTGATCAATAAGAGGCAATATTGCAATCTCTAGGCCCTCAAATAATCTGAACACATCAATAAGGACTATCATCATCATGAGCTGCATATCCCACATACTCAATAGAAAATATGATCACGTTGCTTAGCAAACATTTGATAGCTTGCATAAAAAAGAGCATCATTAGTATCCGAATCAGAATAGGAAATCATTGGAATGGGATCAACACCATCAACATGAGTCATGGATACAAAATGATTCTCTTTGGGAATTAGATTCAACTCTGTAATCCTTTCAGCAAGTGATCACTTATCAAATACACCTAGGGGCATCTCTGAAATATCAATATCAAGACTAGTCAATATAGTCTCAACAAGATCTACAAGACTAAGTTCATCATAATTAGAAGAATTAGGATGGACAACAACATAACCATCATGAGTAGACAAATTTTTATCATCAATAGTAGACTGAACTCTCTTACAAGTTTTGGTCAACAAATGACCCTTGGATCTCCATTCGGAATGATCTATCCAACCGAAATGTACACACCTCATAAACTCTGTAGGTGGATCTTGCAGGTAACAGTGTTCGGCAGAATAAGCAGGCTGACCACAGGATATACAAGGGTGTAGATCAAAGCGATTGCTAGAGATATGACCTAGATGTCCACAATGAGAATAAGCTTGGACATATTCGGACTTGGTAAACATTGCTTTTAGTTTCTTTAACAACTCAGATTTTTTGACTTCACAAGAATGACCAATAGGTAAAGACACAACATAACATTTATTCATGAGTACTCTTGATACAAATTTGATGGGTTTAGAAGATTGACACATAAGACCCAACAAAATCATAACTGAGACTACATTTCCCTTGTTTGTTTTCTGAGACTCCCAGACTTGCACAATAGGTTTTGACTGTGAATCAATAGAGTTTGACATTTTGTTAGATGTAAATTTTGACACAATAGGCTTCGTTGTCTGGGATATAGGTTCCTTATGTGTTACAGGTTTTGATGACACACTTTTTGATTTAGACACAATAACCTTTTTCTATGACATGGGAGAGGACACAACACTTTTCTTCAGGAACATTTTGTTTTGACCTGCCTTTTGTGTTGTATTGCTAGAAGAAGGAGCATCATTGTTGACAACATGTTTCTGCTTAATGTTGATAGGTATTTGTGTGTCTCTTAACATATCTTGCAATCTATTGAGTTCTTGTTGTAACATCATGTATTGATTGTGAACTGCCTAAACAAAGGTTTGTATTGAGGCCAACATTCAGATATTATCTCTGCCTCTTGTTGGTTACTGACATTAATTTGCAAGGATAGCATATTCTCAGAATGTAAGATTGTCATGTTTTACACACCTCATAACTCCAGTAATTTCGATAATACTTTTATATCCACATCATCCAAAAACATCTCTCTTTTTTATTTCTATGTATTTGATTTTTCCAGATTAACACAATTTGCCCATACATAATAATGTTTATGTTCCATATATTTCTAAAATCACTACAAATTGACTAAAATTACTTAAAAAGTATGCAAGTAGTTGGTTTTGAATAAATGTTCTCTCACACAAGCCATTGTATCATAAAATCCACTTTCTACTCGTGCTATGCACAAGAGCATATAAAGTATGGAAAAATCTAGCACATAACCTACTTTGAAACTCCAATGCGAAATGCAAATATTTCAGCTCTTTTGCTTGATATTTGGTCATTCCACCATATAATAAAAACCATAAGCCAATCTCCTAAATGACAAACTTCAACTTTCATATGAAACTGTGTAGCCAATAACAAAGATAAAAATGACCAAATTACTCTTGTTTGCAGATGCGACTTATATAGCTGGAAATGAATCAGTACCTTCCAGGGCTAGAAATGTACACACCTCATAAACTCGGACTTGGAAAAAACTTGGCAAGCCCCAAAAAAACGACTTGGCTAAATTTCGGCAAAAACTTGACAACTTAAAAAATTGCTTAAATTTCATTAGAAACACATTTTTTTGCAAAATTCAATGACAAGATGTTCTACTTCTAATGAGTCCATAAATGAGTACAAAAGTGTTTTTTATTAAATTTGATTGATTTGAATTCAAATTGAGTAGAAAATCACATCGTTATGTGGAATCTTGATATAATAGTTAGCTGACAACTATTATTAATTTATGATGATTGCCTTTGAACATCATCACGATTCAACATAATTCATAGCATATTACAACATTTTACATCTTCCTCTTCCCTGGTCTAATGAAAACTTTGGGTGAGGTTCTAAATTTCTAATAATTACATTTGAATCCTTGATACTGATAGTATGATATTTCATCATTGATCAATGATATTATGATAGTGATAAAATTAGGTGTCTAATTTCTCGATTCTAGTCTCCTCTCCCAGACCCCTTCATTGTAATCAAATTTCTTATGTGACAAGAGATCCTAATAACTAGTGGGGGTTTGGGAGTGGAGACCCCAATGGGTTTGAGGGGCAGCAATGACAAGTTGCACAAGGTGTTAGATGCTCAGCGAGTTTTTAGCGCATATACTCCGGAGCAAAAAAGACTTGCGAGTTTTTCTTGACTTGGTGAGTTTTCGCAGAATCTTCCATCTATGGGTTTGGCCAATAAAGGATAGACAAAGAACTGTTGTAGGAAAAGGTGTGCATACAGTTTAAACTCCAAAGTTTACAGGACGAAATTACACCTTATGTCGTCTTTAGCAAACTCATTCAAAAGTATGCAGAGTCATGGTTCCCTTCCAACTGCTCCAAATGTAATCACAGCTGCTCTCAGTTTCATCCTCAGTGAGTGCTGCATTTCTTTAAATCAAGTCCATTTGCACAATCACATGCCACACCATGCTTCTTCTCCAAACAAACTTCTCATCTTTCTCATATTTAAATTCTTATTTATAAGCAATGAAGAACAAATTAACTGCCATATAAAGAAAGACTACCTAAACTGAAAAGTGAATGTGTTAACCTAATAACCCATAAATATTTGTAATCACACCAAGAACCCAGCATCCACCTATAGAAGGGCTAACATTCAAGATAATGTTACTTTTCTCTCAGTTTAAATCTTCTTCTATTGATTTTCAATCAGAAATTACCTATATTTTTTACTAGTTTACTATGGTCTCTGTGTAGTCAACTTCTGACGTATCGGCATATCTGATCCACTGTTACTTAAAGCTGGACATTGCAGGATTATATGTTTCTCTGTTTCTACAGTGCATGTGCTACATAATACTCAGATCTGCAATTTCAAGATAGTTGAGGATTACAGTTTTACCAAGTTCTAAATATCAGGGGCATAGTGGCAGGATGGAGTGATTGTCATGACTATGATGCAGGTTCAAGCCCCACTTGGCTTGCTCGCAGGGGTGACCTAAAGGTGTTCTAATCTTGATGTTGCATTCATGGGAGTGGACCCTGATGATGGTTGATGAGTATTACTATATATCTACCATTTTAGTTTGAACTTTCTGTGACTTCCTTGCTGATCAAGGCCCATGTTAAATAGAGCATGCACAGATTAGGCTGGGCATAAGCCAAAAAACCCCAAGATTGATGATGCATTCCGATGTGGTTGGTGAGTATTACACTTTACATTCCATCACAATTTGAACTTTTTAGGTCTACCTTGCTGATCAAACCCTGTGTAGCCACAAGCCATAGATGGCGTGCAGTCCTAAAGTTGCTTAATGATTGATTATGCCCATTGCATTCTCTGTGGTGCATTACCATGATGATTTGTGAGTGTTACAATTTATGTTTCATCATAATTTGAATTTCCTAGGTCTCATAATAAGGCTGGATGCATGTCAAAAGGTTTTCTATTGACATTTCATTCCTTATGGTGCAGTCCGATGATGCCTAGTCACTCGTGAGTGTTATATATTACATGTATATTTATTTGGACTTTCTAAGTGTTCCAAGCTTATTAAGGCCAATTTGTTAATGTGGGACACACCTTGACAAAGTTGGTTACAGGTCTAAATGTGTTCTAAGCTTGCTGATGCGTTTCCCTTGGTTATTGCAATATGGATGCCTAGTTTAACAATGCAAATCAAAGTTTGAAGACTCTACAAGGCTTGCCAAACTCCCAAGTCTCTAAGCTGGTTGAGCTGAGTCGACTAGACTCCCATGCCAAGTCTGGCCGAGTCATGGAGAGTACACAGTCAAGTCTTGCTCCAAGACTACCGAGTCTTAGGCTTGGACTTTTGAGGATTGAGCTCAGACTCTTCTAGTGGCTGAACACAACAGACATGGCAACTAAAATATCAAATTTTGAGTGTTTGAGGATTGTATGACATGTGTAATGTTTGAATCATGAACAAATTGATAGTCAAATTAGACTTTTATGTTCTCTAAATGCATTGATTTCCGTTTTTGTGTAATAATGAGGTTTTTTTTGCTGAGTCTGTGTCGAGTTTTTTGCCAAGTCTGTGTTGAGTTTGGAGTCCCAGTCAAAATTTTGGGTTTGAACTATGATTTAAATACTATTTTTCTTTGAATTTTCTAGGTCTCCTTAGCTGATCAAAGCCCATGTTAGTGCAAGCCACACAAGGACTAGGCTGGTTGCAAGCTTAAAGATATTTTAAGCTTAATAATGCACTCCTGGTGATGCATTCTAGTGATGGATGAGTTGTATGATTCACATACCTTTATGGTTTGAACTTTCTAGTGATCAAGGCCTTGTTCATATTTTAAGCTTAATAATGCACTCCTGGTGATGCATTCTAGTGATGGATGAGTTGTATGATTCACATACCTTTATAGTTTGAACTTTCTAGTGATCAAGGCCTTGTTCTGTTCTTTTATGAGCTTTCCTTGAGGGTGCATATGCTTTGCATTTAATGAATTCTTTAAGTCAGACTGTCTAGCCACAGGTGACAAATGTCACCCACCAACCATTTGCCGAAATTGCCATCAATGGATCTGAATCTATATAATCCATAATTTAGTATATGGCAAATATACATTGGGTCTCTCATAGAGGGAATAGTTGCTCTTTACTTAAACATGCTATAAACTGGGACCTATTAGCTTGGAATGAGTTTGCTCCTAAAACCATAATGCCAAGAATTCAGAAAAGGTTCTTGCCAACACCATGATTATAGAAGATTTTCAAATACCATATAGTGATTTTTAATGTTTCGTTGTTATAATTTTTGATAAAGCTAAAACCATTACAACCCTTGCTTTGCACTAAACTTCTTGTACACCCACCATGACCAAACAACTAAAAGTTGAAATCTTTAAGAATATGCTTCATGAGATATTTGTAGACTAGACAATGTATGAAGTTTTGAAAGGACCCAGAGGAAATACATTCTTCTTGTGAGATTTGGACCAAATGCTCCTGAACCATCTTAGAAGCTGTGTGTAATTGTTATTGTGTGGCTAGCTGCTAACCATCAATTTAAATTCAAGCCATTACATTCAAGGCATTTGGATCTCTTCTTGCCTTAAATAAGCGTAAAAAATGTTTGAATGTTCCTTGTAGGATTGAAATTGTATGTTCATTTCTTGACTATTCTTGGTCAAATGCAAGCCTCTTAGTGTTGTTTTGACCGGCAATCAGTTATATGCTATATATCCTTCCATTTGAACTGGTTTGGTCTATATTCTCTGGGAACTATTTTAATTTTACCATCTTAGCAAAGTTTCTAATGAGTTGTTTAATGTGATGTTACATGGCTAACTGGTAGTCCAATAGTTAGCAATGAATTCATAAGAGACTATACGAATCACTTTTGATTATTTGAACAATCATATGCACTGATTTATAATACAAACATTGGTTAGTTCAGTCACATAACTACTGACAATAATCACTCGCTAGACCTCCAAACCATTAAGTATTCACAAGTCTTTCTGCAACAACCTATATGACAAGGCATTCCTATATATAATTTGCCCCTCAAACATCTCCCCTAGCTCAAAATCTCTTCTTCGAGATGCTGGGGATTCAAGAAACAGTGTAATTGTTTTCAACTTCTCTAAGTGCATTCCCTATAAATTCTACATAGATTTGAGGGATTGGATAGAAATGCTGCTGGTCTGTAATTAGCATTCAAATGATAATCTCCTTGGGAACAACCTAATTAAGATTTTTAAAAGGTTTACAAATAGACAGATAACTCGTTGACACCCGATTTGAGGTACTTTCATTATGACTCTCAATGTTGCTATATGGCCCCTTCTCACTCATAACCAATCTGAGAAATTTTAACTAGGGTATTGTGTTGGACCTATAGGTTTATGCTTTGTGAAATCTATTCTCTACTGATTGGGTGCAATTTTGCCATGAATAATTCAGTAAGGTTAAGAAAAGAAATCATTTTGCCTCCAAGAAATTTTCCAATGTCAGTACCTTGGTGAATTCTTGGTTTGCGTTCAAGGCAGTTTGATTGTTTAGGCTTGTGTAACTATGCCCAAATCTGTTTCTTTGGTTTGCAGATTATCGAATGTTGACTTGTGATAGGAAGTTTCTCATCACTTAAGTGATCTCATTGTGTTGTAGTGGTGATTGATTATCGATTCTGCAATGAATCTGCGTACATAATTAGTTGCCAGCTGATCTCCTCATATGCTGCAAGGCTGCAATGGTACTTGTCATTAACCTACAAGGCATCTGTGTGGACTTTTTTCTGTGAGGCATAAATGATGTTTCTCTCTTCTTTCAAGCATGGTCTGGTGCAATGAGGTGACTAGTTCCTTTGAAGTTATGTCAGCAAGGATCTTGGCCTTTAGGTTTATGGGAGTTCTATATGTGTTAGAGAGAAATGTTAGCTTCAAGCTTTGTGAACCGTTGGATCATCTATGAAAATGAACAAGATCCATCTGGTCCTCATAAGGAAATTGTTTAAGGATCTAAAGGCTTACTACTATGGGGTTTGCCATGATATCATCATGGCCACATGTTATCTCCCATGCATTGCAAGGGGAAGGCTAATGGCATTGGTTAGTTGAACTGTGAAGTGGGATATGTGGTGGTTTCTTGTTCATCGTGGCTGATTTTGGACTGTGGGGAATCAAAGTACTTGCTTATTCCCAATCACCTATGGCCCATTGGTAGTTGATTTAATGAATTATTAAAATGACGATTATCGATTGGGCTCAATGTTTAAAGGTAGTGACAAGTCCAAGAATGGTGTCAAGACCACATGGCATAAAGATTGATTGCTAGTGGTTAAAAAATTAATGTGTAAGTTTCAATGGGACCTATCTCTATTACAACAACTCAAGAAGTGCCACATGGTCTTAGGTGGCATGCGTGGTGGGTGTGGTCTTGCACTTGTTAGAATTACTTAGTGAAGGGTAGTTTGAATTAGGCTACATGGAAGAGTTACATTGACTACGACTAATCATTAGCTGTGGTAGATTGAATTACCCTCCACCTAGTTCATTGGCTACTGCTATTGATCTAAAGGTTGTTTTCCAAAGTGATTGGGAGCTATTGATTCTTGTGGGCATTTAGTTTCTAGTATAACGTGTTGGGTAGGTGCTCAAACAATTAAGAAATGTACACGTGGCATGTTTCAATTTAGTTGTGGAGGTAGTCAGTAAAGTGGTAGGCATCTTTTGAGCTTGTGGTTATTGATTTGAAGAGTGTTACACCTATGCCAATGATTTGTGATGACATTTCAAAGGTTTTAGACCATGGAACAACAGAGAGGGTGATTTGGTGGGTAGGCAACAAAATAAATGGTCCTTGTGGGATTCATTCAGAAAAGGTAAAGTCTTGAGTGCTTAGATGATAAGGGGTTTGATAGTAATAGTTGGGGCATGATGAGTGATAAGTTGAATTTTTACAAAGGCAAATCTGATTCATGGGAATTGTGTTATTCAAAAGAGAAGGGAGTTGGGAAATGAAGGAAGATTTGATAGCCACCATGTTTGCTTGTAGAGAATTAAATGGAGCTTGAGCCCTTGGAGAATAGACAACCTTTGGCCATTAAAGAACAATAGAGAACAATGAATTTTGGTGCCATGGTTAAAATTCTACTCGGTTCATTTGTGTCAAGGTATTTGGTTTGCATTACTTTGCACCACATTTTGTCTTGGCACTTATACATTTTCCATACTAATTTGGCTCCCATAGCTTTATTTTGCAATTTGATGTTTGTGATCCCAGCTCCCCCTTTCTCACGTCCCGAGCAAACTGTATCCCATTTGACTAATGGGATCCTACGAGTCTCATTGGAGCCTTCCCATAAGAATCGCTTATTTATGCTATCTATGGTTGTTGCAGTCTTATTTGTTAATTGCAAATATGGCATAAGTTATATTGGTATCACCCAAAAGACAACTTTAATCATTGTCAATCTACCTGTTGACGTGTATTTTGTACACAATCAAACACAAAATAAAATACCCAAGGGTACCTTATCCTCTCTTGAATAAAGCCTTTGATTGCTGAAGATGTCGCAAAAAAGGATCAATCAGGATGACTCCAAGGTTCTTCGATGTAGGGTCTCTACGTGTGGATAAGCACCAGTGGTTGTTGTGAATGCTGTTTCATCAAGGGGCCTTATGTCTCCGAATTGTAGGAACAGAATTTCCTAAAACTAACAAGTTCTCAAAAAGATCAAAAGTAGGGTTTGCAAGAGATGAATTCTAATCTAATCCTAAGAATGATTCAATGTAGGCTAGACTTGGTAAGACTCTACCAATTTCAATATTGCCAAGGAATAACAACTCTACTGAAATCAATGCGATCTTCTAAGGTGACTAATGATTTTTCAATTCCTTAAGAATCATAGACACTACCATGAAGGTACATATCAATAGTTCAATAATGATTGAAGGTTTAAGCAATCCAAATGTCTCCAGTTGACCACACAAGGCGTCCTTACAATCAGCAAGAAGCTAGTGGTTTGGAACGTGAATCTCACCAAAGATCAAGCTCAACACTTAGTCCTTCAAATTTAAATACTACTTGGACCAAGAATGATTCAAGAAAGTAAGCAACCATAAGAGTAGCCACAAGAATTGCAATAAAACACCATAACTTCAATATTTTATTGATCTCAAAGCCAAAATAGACAATAATTGCTTGAAATTCTCTCTTCAATGCTCAATCTTGCTACAAAATAACTTCTAACTATCTGACTCTAATATCTATTTCTCCTTTTTAATCTCTAATGACAAAATAAAAATGAGTGAGGGTATATATAGCATCCTCAATTACAATGAACGACCCAGATCAAAAGAAGATCAACGGCTGAGATTCTGACACCTAAACCCTAATTAGGGTTTATTACAAAAAGTTCCCCTTTTATTGAACAATATTAAATGCATAGCCAAATATTTAATTGGCACAAAAATCTAGGAAACATAGACCAATGATAATTAAGGTGCCACATCATCTACAACAACCTCTCTTCTAGAACCTTGTTCCCTTTCCAATGCTCTTTCTTAGCATATGCAATGAATCTAGACACAATTCCTTCAATCTCAGCAATAGGAATCTCAGAAAGATTCCTCATTCGTTCCTCCAAGTGGATAACTTGATCAAAGGCCTTGAGAAGAGCCGCATCCCATCCAGGTTCGAGTTCTTTGATTTTCTCAATCAGGAGCATAGTAGCGAACATTTGATCCCTTTGTTCATCTGTGATAACATTCTCATCTTTGCAAAAGATGACCTTGACCTTTTCTTCCAACTCTTGAAGATCCACATCTGTCTCATCTTCAATCCTCCTGCCAAGAATAGAACATAACACCCCAAACACCTTGTCCTGAATTGGATGGATGACCTCTTCAACTTGATTGCATTTGGTGCTGATGTCTTCGAAAAGAACTTCCTTCATCTGGAGTAGAGTTGACCACTGGAGTAAATTATGAGCTCCTCCATCCATTATCCTTTCTTGTGCTAGGATTTTCCTTGGTGTTTGCCTGATTACTTGTAGAACAGGAATGATAACATCCCTAGTGTGGGCAAAGGCGGCCACTGTTATCATTAGGTTGTGGATGATCTCAAGGACCTGGATAGCTCGATGGATGGTCTGCATCATTCTTGTTGCGAATTCAACGACTACTGTGTGGGACTTGTCAATCCAAGAGCTCATAAGCTGAACCAAGCTCTTGACTCTTTCTGCCTCGCCAACTGATTCAAGGGGAAGTGCTTGCACAGGAGACACTGCGGGATCCTGACGTCCCAAAGACTGATTGAGATGACTAAAGTAGCCTCTCCAAGCACTGACCTCTCTCTCAAGCTTTCTATTCTTTTCCATCTCTTCCTTAAGCTTGTCTTTAAGTGCCTCAAATGAATCGGTTGCCTCATCCAGTGTCTGCTCAGCGGTGAGTGGACCAAGTTCAAAGGTTTCTACATCATACTCTTCTGCAAGGATTTCACCTTCATACTTGTCCACTGTTGGTGTAGCTATCTGCAACTTCCTGGACCTTGTCTCATCTCTGATCATCTTGGACATCTTGGTGGCCTTCCTCTTCTCTGTTACTCCTTGAGAATTTCCTACAAGGCTCTCTAAGTCAATCACATTATCTTCATCCTTGACCACAATCACCCTTGTTAGTCTCTCCTTCAACCAATCTGGAATGGCAGATCTTGTCTCCCTAACTTGTATCTCTTTAGGCAATGGTTCTTCTTCTCGGAGAGGAGATGTCACTTCATCATCATTCTTGTCTTCATGTAGCTCATTGACTTGGGGAGATTGACTTGATGAACGTTGAGATGCCTGCCCTTCTTCGTGTTTATCATTCTGTACCATTGATTCCATAGATTCCTCGACTTCAGGTACCCTCTTCTCTTGTCCTACAACCTGACTCGTCCCTTTTTCATGTCGAGAGGATGTACCGGATGAGCGATCTCGATTGGCCTCTTGCTTCTTCTTGGAGGGTTCCCTTTTCTCAGGTCTTTCTTTCCTCTTCGCGCCTCTAGGATGAGGATTGCCTTCACTTGCGCTTCTGGGATGAGGATTGCCTTCACTTGCACTTTTAGGATGAGGATTGCCTTCACTTGCACTTTTAGGATGAGGATTGCCTTCACTTACGCTTGCTCCTCCTTCTCCTGGCCTTTCCTCCAAAGTAAAAGTTATTGGTACGTTCTGATCTCTCAACTTTTGATGTTGTATATCTACCCATTTGCGAGTATATGACAAAACTGGAGCCATCAAAGCTTTTAAGTCCAAAACCTCAGGCTCGTTCCAATCTATCCTCACTGCTTTGTCTTCTCGGTCATAAGATAATTGGAGATGTCTGCCACTGTCCTGAGCTTGATTGGCCACTCTGTAAACCTTGCATTTCCTGATGAAATCTAAAGGCAATCTGGAATGCATCTTTCTTTTTACTTCTAGATCACTTGAGAGATTCATCCAAAAGTCTTCTACTTGACATTCATGCCTGTACTTTCTACCAACTGTCTCTTCTATATACCCATAAGGATCAAAATTCTCCCTCAAGGCAAAGAATGAAAATGAATATAAGGCCAACTCCCTTTCTGCATCATCCAAGGCTAGAGCATTAAGACATACCTCAACTGAATTCCCTAGTATGATAGGCACAGGAATTCCATTTCCATGCCTGTGTCTGAATGCCTTCGCATAAGCCGCCAACTGCCTAGTCACCTCAAGTAGCACTATCCTATCTGTCGGGTATCTTGGCAACATATAGGGAGGTGAAGGACACCCATGAACTCTAATATATGTAAACTTTTGGAATTGGATGAACCAAGCACCATACCTCTTTACAAGCTCTTGTGCATCTTGAGATAACCGATTGTGAATCCCGCCTTGCAATATCCTGGTGATATTCATCGTAAAGGTATCATTGACTAACTTGTAGTCACTTCCTGGTGGGTGATGCAAATGAACATAAGATTCACAAACTCTGACTTCTCTGGGTCCTCTTCCGATCACTCCTCTGTGAGGTAGTCCTGCATATTCGAAACTCCTGATCAAGGCATATATGATGTATGAACTCATGTGGAAGGACTTGGTAGCCTTCAGTCTCCTTAACTGCACGTCCAAGCAATGGCTAATATTTCTAGCCCAATGAATCGTTCCCTTTCTTTGAACTATCACTTGGATGAAGTAGAACATCCACTTCTCAAAATAGAAGGCCTGAGGAGCCCCTGTAACTCGATTGAGCAAAGTTATCAAATCTCTGTACTCCTCCTGGAAGTCGATCCTATGTGGTGTGTTGGGAATCTTGCTTAGGCGAGGACGACTTTTGAGTAACCAATTCTTATTGATGATGCTCAAGCAAGTGTCTGGATCATCTTCATACATGGACCTAGCTCCTTCTAAGCTTTTGTAAATCATATCTTTATGTTCTGGAAGATGGAGAGCCTCACTTATAGCCTCTTCCGAAAGGTAAGCCAAAGTGTTCCCTTCCTTGGACACTATTGATCTTGATTGTGGGTCATAATGGCGGGCACACTTGATCATCAACTCATGGCACTGGACTGCTGGAGGGAAACCGGCCGCCTTGATGATGCCACTTTCAATTATTCTCTTTGCGACAGGTGATGGCTTTCCAATGTAAGGGACCCCTCGAAACTTCTTCACACTGAAGTTTCCCAAGTTGGTATCTCCAATGTTGCTCCACTTTGACACGATCTTGGTCTCCAATTCTTCATTCCTCTGATCTTCCTTCATGAGAGCTGGATGACTAGTGGACGCTCCTGCTTTTGGGGTCGCCATCTTGTCACCTACACAACATTTCATAATGAGCAATATATTTTGCAACGTAGGAATATAGAGTAGAAAGGAAGATTTAAGCTTTTAATTACGAAACTTCATGATAAATCTTTAAGTTATCATTTCCTAATTTAACTACGCAATTTTCAAAAAACTTGAAGTTCAAAATTCAAAATTTCAACATTGGGACAAGGATGATCTCGCCATACCTCCACTTGAGAATTAATTCTAAGAAATGATGCAAAAATAGGAGAATTTGCTAGGCAAAAGATATATCGAAGTCCTCCCTTCAGCAAAATGCGCCTTCTTCTAGTCCTCACGAGCATCAATTCTACCACCTCAAGCCTTCAACAAAGTTCGCTCCAGCTAAACCAGATTTCGCACTTCTTCCTTGCTTCTCCAAATCGTGCTTGAAACAATGAATGAATGATTGATTAAAATCGCTCAACACACCCCTACTATATAGGCGCCCACCACTTCATTTCTATAGGCCGACTTGGTAAAATAGGACCCAAAATAAACAAAAATTAATAAAAGAAGAAGGCTGACTTACTTAAGCAATGAAAATGATACCTCAAGCGCTCTCCATTTTCAATTTTAATTTAATAAAAATTAATTTTAAATGCCTTTGTAATTAAAATTTCGATTTTCTAGGGCTCAAAATTTAATTTATTAAATGCCATGCGCCCTTATTAAATGCCAATTTAATTGAAATTTTTAAAATATTTTGAAGTTTTTAGCGAATTTGGCATCTAATGCGATTTGGAGGATATTGGCGCTCAAGCATGGTAAAACAATGAATGTTAATAACCTCGCTCTGGTCCCTTGGAGAGGGACAGGAGCGCTCTTTCATTTTAAGCCTCGCATTCCTTGCTTTCACGTTCAAAATCTCCTCCTTGGCGTCCAAAATGGGGTTTTCATTTGGAACTTTGAGTTTAATTTACTCGATCCTTAGGAGGAGCGTACCTTAGGACATTTTCGCCCTGGTCCCTTGGTGAGGGACAGGAGCGATTTTTGTCTTTTGTCCTTGATCTTTATCTTTCAAATTGCCAATTCATGTCATGGGGGGTAAGCAATGATCTCCTTCGCCCATTCTATGCATGCTTAACTCGTTTCTTCAAGGCAAAATAGACTCTCCCAAGATTTTCGCCCTGGTCCTCCAATGAAGGACAGGAGCGATTTTTGTCCTTGAGCCTAGGATTGTCGATTTTTTTGGAAGCAATTCCTTGTTCACCATTTTTTAAAAGACATTTCTCATCTTGCATCACCTTGTCTTGGCGTGGTTTTGGAGGGAAATTATTGGTTTTATAAAAATCGCCCTGGTCCTCCAGTGAAGGACAGGAGTGCCTTCTAGTTCATTACACAAACTCTTGACCTCATCACCCTCCAATTACCCTCAAGGCATAAAACATCATTCCCCACTCCTTCTTGAGTCCTGGAAACAAGAGATAGCATTTCAAAATGTTAGGCAAATAGGCCTATTTGGAGATTTTGCCCTGGTCCTCCAGTGAAGGACAGGAGCGCTTTAGCCCATTGTCGTCGAAGTTTGTGGTCCTTGCAACTCTATTTCACCCCGAGGCACTTCAAGTATCGTTCCAAACTTGTGCCTTGGCCTAGGTTCGTCCCAATTTGGAGAGAAGAGATAGTCTTATAGGTTTTTCGCCCTGTTCCCCTGGAGAGGGACAGGAGCGATTTTGCAATTATGAACTTACCTGTGCTTTGCTAGCCTTCGAAATTATCTTCAATGGACCAATTACGCCCTCTTTCATTCATTTCAAACACGAAACTTGCCTTTCGCTCTGGTTCTTTGGTGAGGTACAGGAGTGATTGTTGTCTTTTGGGTTGATTCCCTCCCTTGTGGCCCACTCAAGTTATATTCAACGGACAGAACACACTTCCCTTGGTCTCTTCAAATCGTAAAATCACTTTAATTTTGTAAGGAAAATGCAAATTTGAAATTCAAGCTCCGGTCCTTCAGTGAGGGACAGGAGCGAATTTTGCCCTCTAGGCCAAATCGTTTCACTTTTCATCTCGAAAATCCTTTGCTGGGGAAGATATCATCCTCTTACAAGCCCTGAACGAGAGCTCAAGTCCGAGAAAGGTCCAAAAAGGTATGTATAAAGAAAATCGCTCTGGTCCTTCAGGGAAGGACAGGAGCAAATTATCTTTCTAGACCAAAAGCTCCAACCTTTCATTGCTTTAATCAAATCTGGATGTTCTATCACGTTCATTTCGCCGTCCACCATGCCTTTGATGTTTCAATTTGACCCAAACAAGGTCAGGAATGACTCAAATAAGTCCTTTTGCCCTGGTCCCTTGGAGAGGGACAGGAGCGAACTTCCCTAAATCTTCAAAAATTTCACCATTTTCGTGCCTTCAAAATCTTCAAAAGTATCAAGTCACGTTCGATCATCACTCCTGGAGACCCTGCACAAAACAAAATAGAAAAGTCAATGACAAATATGCAAAAAATAACATTTTCGCCCTGGTCCCTGAGTGAGGGACAGGAGCGATTTTGTCCTTTCTGGCTTATCCATACAAAATTTAAGTCTCCGATTATTTCACAAGGCAGAGTCAGGTCATCTTCAAGGCCAGGAACCAGTTAGCAAGCCTTCTCAAAAACAAGAAATTGCACTTAGAATGTATATCGCCCTGGGCCTCCAATGAAGGACAGGAGCGATTTCTCTGTTTCAGGCATCATCTTGCCTCCAAAATTTGATCAAAATTTACCTAGGCAAGGACACACAATTTCACCTTCAAAATGCTAACACTTAGACAAAATTTGGATTTTACCTCAAAAAACCCTGACTAGACCTAACCTGAGACATATCTAACTTCCTGACAGACTCATCTTATTTCAAAAATCTCAATCTTTGGGAGGATGCATAATAACTTTCAAAATTTGACTGGACTCGGCTTGAAAATATCCAAAAGAAACCCCTGGGGCTTAGCCCTAGCTCAGACAACTCACTCACTCACTCAAAACCCTAAAAGTAGAGAGAAGAACAGGCAAAACAAAAACAAAACGAGGGGGTCCCCATTTTAATGGGGCGATGTGTGAAATGGTCACAACATTTGGTGACACCACTGAGAAATGTTGGTAAACATTTGGGAATCAATCTTTCTTGAAGAAAACTCAGAGAACCTCCCTCAATAAAACAAGGAGTTAAACAACACTTACAAGAAGAGATCTTCATATTGGGACAAAGTATCAAGTCCACAGTTACCCATGTGTGTGCAAATGAGTTAATTCCCCTCGACAAGACAATCATGATCCTCCAAGTTCCCCTGTGATAAGCTACGTAGTTTATCTGAACTCCAAAAGCATCCTGGATAGAGCCTCGCTGCCAGTTAGACGTCCATAGTCCCGACGAGGTTATCGCTGCAAGCTCACGAACATTGCTCCATTGCCAGCCAGGCGTCTATAGCCCCGATGGAGTTATTCGTATATTCCCTTTAGCCAATTTGATATTTTCTTTTCGGCTCATTTTCTTTTCTTTTGCTTTCTTTTTTTTTTTTTTTTTCTCATTTTTTCTTTTCGATACTGCTTTTTAGTTCCATCAATTCTTTTGGCTCCTGAGCAGTGAAGCTCACTAGGGTTTGAGGATTGCGGTGGCGCTGAAGTCAGATTTTAGATTTTTCACCGATCACAGCTTTGCCTGGAAACCACAACGACTCGGAGATTATAAGTGTGAAAAGATATAATAACTGAAGGACAATAATATCTGAGTTCAATAAGCTAATCTTGCTTCATTGCAAATACGGCCTGACTCAAAGCTTTATTAAAAGAAACCCTTTTGTATTTCCAAAAGACCTCATAATTGCTCAAGTGCAACCAACAACCTAGCGAGAAGTCAGAGTGCTTCATGACAAAATCGCCCAATTTTAAATGGATACTCCTCAAGACAACAACTAACCTAAGACAAGACGCCTAAACTAAGAACCAAAAGCGAAAGGCAAACCAAAACGAAAGAAAAGCAAACAAACGAAAACGAAAGCAAACTAAACTAGATATGTACAAGGGAAGGCCTTGGGCATCCTAAGACTGGAAATAATGTTTGAGATACCTCCCATTGACAGGCAATGGGATATCCTCTCCGGTTAAAGTCTTCAATCTGAATGCATTTTCTCCCAAAATCTCCGAAATTTGATAAGGGCCTTTCCATAGCTTATCAAACTTGTCATGCTCTCCCCTTTTCTCGTGTGCTTTATCCCAGTACAAGACAAGATCTGAAATCCGGAATGCCTTGACTCTAGCTTGCCGATCGAACCATCTTTTCACAATTCCTTGATGTTTCGCAAAATTTTCCAACGCTTGATCTCTCTTTTCCTCAAGATTCATTAACTGTGTTAATCGGGCTTGAACAACATCAGTGTCTTCCATGTATTCCTGAATAAATCTCAAGGTCGGGATCCTGAGTTGCATGGGGAAAACTGGGTCTTGGCCATAAACCAGAAAATAGGGTGAAATCCCTAATGCGTTCTTGGTCCTGATTCTGTCTGCCCAGAGGGCAAATCTCAATTGGGTATGCCATTCTCTCAGACTTCTTTCCAGCAGCTTCTTAATAACACTAAGTAGGTTCTTATTAGTTGACTCAGCTAACCCATTACCCTGAGGATAATAATTTGATGAAAATTTGAGGGTTATTCGATATTCAAAAGCCCAATTTGAAAATCTCAATGATGTGAAGGCTGAGCCATTGTCGCAAACCAACGCATAAGGACATCCAAACCTTGTGATAATGTTTTCTTCCAGGAATTTAATTACGGCTTCGGTAGTGCATACCTTGAGAGCCTGAGCCTCCGACCATCTGGTACAATAATCAGTAGCAGTGATGATATATCTATGTTGTGCCGAGGATGCGGGGTTGATGACACCAATAAAATCCATTCCCCATTTGGCAAATGGTCTCGCTTCAATCACTGGATTCAGCGGCATAGCAGGATTCCTTTCTCTGAAGGCAGCAACTTGGCATGTGTGGCAAGTCCTGATATGATTAAATGTGTCTTTGAAAAGTGTAGGCCAGTAATATCCTGCTCTCAGGATCTGATGAGCTGTAGCGAGGTTGGCCCCATGTCCGGTCCCAAACTTGGAATGAAAATGTTCGATTATTTGTTTGGCCTCATCTTTGCCAACACATCTCAAATATATTCCTTCGTGATTCCTGCGATATAGAACGGATCCTTGAAGCATATAATGTTGACACTTTATCCTTAATGCTCTTTTCTGTGTGGGTGTCATGCGAGCAGGACACTTGTTGTTGAGTAGGTATGTCACAATTTCTTTGTACCATTCATCGGGGGTGACATCCTCTAATTCATAAACTTGCTGGATTAATCCGGGTCCGTCAATCGCCAACGTCTGAGCTAAAGCTTGTCCTCGAACAAGTTTCATAGGCTGTATTTCAATATCAAACTCTTGGATAATGGCGACCCACTTGCCCCTTCTTTCTCCTAGTTCATTCTGCATGAGAAGAGTTTTGACTGCTGCATCTGGCACTATTGCATAAATTTTGGCCCTTAAGAGGTAATGTCTGAATTTTTTAATGGCTTTGACTAGTGCGTATGCCTGTTTCTCAATGTTGGGATATCTGAGTTCTGCATCTTTCAGTGGGGTGCTCATGAATGCAATTGGATTCTCGTCCCTTTCTTCACTTCTCTGGGTAAGAATAGCAGCACAAGTGTAGTCAGAAGCGAAGGAATATAGGTAGAAAGGCTTGAGGTAATCAGGACTGATCAATACTGGCGCTTCTGCGATTGCCGTCTTTATCTCCTCGAATGCCCTCTTGGCTTGTGGCGACCATTCGATCTTTGCATCCTTCTTCAGCATTTCGTTCAAAGGTCTGACTATCTCAGCAAATCCAGTGATAAATTTTCTGACAAAGTTGATCTTGCCGAAGAATGATTTGAGTTCTTTCTTACTAGCTGGCAAATTGATAGTAGATATAGCTTTTACTCTTTCAGGATCGATGGAGATTCCTCTTTCTGAAATGACATGTCCTAAAAGCTTTCCTTCTGTTACCCCAAATATGCATTTCTTCGGGTTGAGAGATACACCATATCTTTTGCACCTTTGGAAGACTCTTCTTAAGTCATCCACATGGTCTTCTCTTCTTCTGGAGAAAACTGTGATGTCGTCCATATATATAATAATGCATTTTCCAATTAAGTCTCTGAAAGCGATATCCATGGCTCTCTGGAATGTGGCCCCGGCATTGATAAGTCCAAAAGGCATTCTTTTGTATGCAAATGTTCCCCACTTGGTAGTAAAAGCAGTCTTTAGTCGATCTTCAGGCTCGACCAAAACTTGATTATATCCTAAATATCCATCTAGAAAAGACATCATCTGCGACCCATTGACAATCTGCAACACTTCATCCAGCGATGGTAGCGGATAATTGGCCTTTTCTGAAGCTCGGTTGAGATTTCTGAAATCAACACACAATCTGATCTCTCCACTCTTTTTCCTGACAGGAACCAGGTTGGCGACCCACGTCGAATGCCTTACTGGGAAGATGATTTTGGCTGAGAGCAGCTTCTTAACTTCCTGATATATCAGTGGTTCCAATAAAGGATTAACCGGCCTCTGTCTCTGCCTAAATGGTTTGCTTCCTGGCTTCAAAGGGATGGTATGAGTGATAATTGCAGTGTCATAAGTCTTGAGATCTTCATAACTCCACGCGATGACATTTGGGAAATCTCCCATATTTTTCAAGATTCCATTTCTTTCAGCTGCAGTGCAGGACTTTCCAATGAACACATTCCTAACTTGTATATCATCACCTATGTTGATTGTGTCGCACATGTTTCCTTCCATACTGTGGCTTTTCATCTCTTTCAATTTGTCGGGATCAAAGATTCTTTCTAACTCCACCATACCTTTTGGAATAGTGTTTGTCTTTAAATTCAAAACTCCTTCAGCATCCAATTCTGCTCCCTCCACTTCTTCTTCATCAATGATTTGAGCTAGGAAGACATCTGTGTTGGTCAAGAAATCCAGTATGTGCTTGTCATCTTCGAAAACTTGAAAATTGGTGATGTTATTCGGGACTGAAGGTATTGATGTTAATTCGACTGTGAACTTCTTCAATCCTTCCATTGCTAATGGTATCAAAGAGCTGGCGGCCTGTGCAAGGGAATTAGCCACTTGATTCTGATGTCTGTATATAGACTTGATGTTGAAGGCCTCAAAACTTTCAATGAGGTCCCAAACTCGATTTCGGTATCTGGTCAATCTTTTGTCATGGCAAACATACTGCCTTCTAATTTGCCTTATAGCTATTTCTGAATCTCCATACACTTGCAGTATTTTTGCTTTCTTTTTGATAGCCATCAATAATCCATTCCCTTTGCAATGCCAATACCCTTCCAGTGTCCACTGATCCACCTTGCTTTGATGATCCCCCCTAGTGCTTCTGCCATTAATACAAAGAGGAATAGGGATAGGGGGTCTCCTTGTCTCAAGCTGAAAGATCCCCAATCCAATTTTTACCAGGTCTGATCCAAAATTTGAGGTTATGTTCAATGTTTATCTGCTGATAAGTCTTTGGCCAGTGTATATTTGGATGGGTTTGATTGGTCTTTGTTTTTCGTTTTGGTTGGTTTTGAAGTTTTTGCAAGATTTTGGAATATCACACAAAAGAGATTGCTGATTTAACATAACAAAATGCATAACACATAAGGAAGATAATCAAGAAACCTTCTTTTTGCTTAAAAGAGCAATGAACATACCATTAACATGTGCCCATAGGTCTGATGTAAATTTCCAGCCAATAGAAATATAGAAATCAGCTCCAAATAATGTTAAAGCCCTAAATACACTCTAGGGTTTGAAATCCTTCAACCCAAAATGGAGCGGCTGACTAAAATAGAGCTGGAAATAGATAATAATGACCTCTAGAACGTCTGCCTTGCAACCAATTGTAGAAAATATGCCCTCCAACTGATAGATCTGCTCATAAATCCCCAAAGAAGGCTGCCATATGCACACTGAAGTTGTATTCTGATGGAAATTGATACCCGGGGAGATGGGTTTTCGTCCAAATCCCCCAAATCTTCTAGAAGTTGGCGTTCCTTGAAATCCAAAGCTGCTGAGACCCTCATGCAAGCTGCTGATCTGAAAATGGAGAGGTAAGAATGAGAGCAAATCATATGAAAATTGTTTTTTATGAGCTCCCAAGAAGTTCACCCTATTTGGGAGTTACTATTTGGCCTTTTAAAACTGAAAATAACCTTGAGGGTCTATTTCCTCATTGAAAATTTGGCCCCCTTTTAAAAACAACTTGAATTGCTAGGATGGGGTGCCCATAGGTCTGATGTAAATTTCCAGCCAATAGAAATATAGAAATCAGCTCCAAATAATGTTAAAGCCCTAAATACACTCGGGTTTGAAATCCTTCAACCCAAAATGGAGTGGCTGACTAAAATAGAGCTGGAAATAGATAATAATGACCTCTAGAATGTCTGCCTTGCAACCAATTGTAGAAAATATACCCTCCAACTGATAGATCTGCTCATAAATCTCCAAAGAAGGCTGCCATATGCACACTGAAGTTGTATTCTGATGGAAATTGATACCCAGGGAGATGGGTTTTCGTCCAAATCCCCCAAATCTTCCAGAAGTTGGCGTTCCTGGAAGCCCAAAGCTGCTGAGACCCGCATGCAAGCTGCTGATCTGAAAATGGAGTGGTAAGAATGAGAGCAAATCATATGAAAATTGTTTTTTATGAGCTCCCAAGAAGTTCACCCTATTTGGGAGTTACTATTTGGCCTTTTAAAACTGAAAATAACCTTGAGGGTCTATTTCTTCATTGAAAATTTGGCCCACTTTTAAAAACAACTTGAATTGCTAGGATGGGGTGCACTTTCCACTATCCATCTTTATGTTTTTCAGTTACTCTTCACTTTTCACTATTCACATAAGGCCAACATTAGAATTTCAATTTTAATCATAGATATAACTCCCAAATATCAAACTGGAAGACCTGTGAAGCTCCCAAATTGAAACCCACAAACACAGGTTGGGTCCCAAACCACCTTGCTGACTTACGGGACCCCAATAGTAGGTCAACCTCCACCAAAAATCTGAGAGGCTTAAGGAAGGGACATTGCACAAGCCTCTGGAGGACGGGAAAAAACAACACAACGCACCATTTGCAATAACCTAGAAATGCACTATCTAGATTAGATTATATATCCTTTCTCTCCAATGTTTGCTAAAACCCAATTTTTGCAGTACTAATTGTTGATGTGTTTTTTATGCACATGCAAACACAGAATAAAATACCCAAAAGTATCTTATCCTCTCTTGAATAAAGCTACTCAAATGCTGAAGATTAGCTTAAGGATCACTTGAGACAACTCCAAGGTTCATAAATGTCAGGTCTTGACGTGTGGATAAGCATAGTTGGTTGATGTGATTGTTGGTATCACAAGGGGACCTACGTTGAATTGTCGAATGCTTGAATCGCTGGAACTCGATCATTTGATGTTGCAATATGATGATACTTTTTGTCCTAGACTAGCTTGAGTTTGAAAAAATGGCAAAAGATGAAGGGTTGAGAGACTCTATTCTAAGACCTAGAATGTAAGAAAATAGGTGAATGATCAAATGGAATCCTATTGGGCGAGGTCTTACCATCAAACGGAACAATTTGACACAAGCTCAGTGCAATCTTCTAAGGACATTTCAAAGATGTTCAAATCATTACCATCAAACATTGCTCATCATTCAAGTTAATCCATAAACAATGGACGCATAAAAATTTGAAGTTAAGCTCATATCATTCTAGTTGACCACGCAAGGAACACTTACAATCAGCAAGAGGCTAGTGGTATGGACTAAACGAAATCCACACAAATACATTTAACAAATCTCTCCATTCAATCTAATAACAAGAAAGCAAATTGAGAAGTAAAGATCATGCAAGTTGTTGAAGCAACAAATCAAATTCACCATAACTTCAATGAAATCAATTGTTCTTTACAACAAGGCTTTGACAACAATCTTTGCCTTCGCCTAATCTAACTTCTACTCTAATTGCTATTCACTGTTCACTACTATATTCACTACTCACTATTTACTAACTATTCACTAGCTATTAACTATTAACCTTTACAAATGAAGAGCCTGAGTCTTTTATAATGCTCTCAACACAGTTCAATGGCTCAGATCAATTTGAGATCAATGGCCGAGATTTTACAATAAAAACCCTAATTAGGGTTTGTTACAACAAACTCAATTTGGCCAATGAAATAATTACAACATTTTAGCATAACCAATAGATAATAAGGGTAGGTGCCTCGAAGTTTGTGCCATCATGGGCGAGTTAGGTTCATTGAATCAAGACGTGCTCATGTGGAACTCCTTCGATTGGTAGAGATAGTGACTGGGATGCCACCTCAATTCACCTGTAGACTTGATAGATCATCATGAAGGAATATTTCTTGATACTCAACATTATCCAGCTTCAGCGATGATGATGACGATCTTCTAACTTTGATTAACTCTTTTGAAACTATTCTCTTGAGGGCTTCAATCATGGAGGTGCAAGGTATAGATCTTGTCTTCCTCTTAGTTTTGAAGTATTTGATGTTGCCTTGGAACAAATTCTTGATGGCACAACTAATTCTTTGCTTTGGAATTCCTTCTCTGTGATTCCTTTCATGTTGTTAGTGTTGTGGATCATGTCTTTATGTAAGTGAATGCTTCTTGTGTAATCACCTTCTTGTGCTTGTCTATGAAGTTCTCGTGAGGATATCTTCCTTGTATCTTAATCTTGATGTTGAAATTTGATCCTCGAGAGACTTGTTTCAATCCTCCTCCAATATGATTCCCTTGATTTCTTTCTTCATCTCCTGCAAAACAAACAAATGAGCATCAAACACACATAATATACCTTCTATTATAGCCTCCTAGTTTGATGTAATTATGTGATTTCATGTGGTTTGCAGGTTTAATAAGAGGATTTAGAGAGAATTCGCTCTCATGAAGGAGTTATTGAAGTTGTTTTTTCGCTCCTAGAGAGGAGCACTTGAAGTTTGCTCCAACACTGATGCTCATGAAGTTACCCTTAAACTTGCTTCACATGAAGTGATCTTTGAACTTTCACCTTTGATCTTCTCAACTTAAAATGACCCTTTCCAAACATCAAATCAGTTCAAAGTAGTGTTCTTGTAATCAATCTTGCAAATTCGCCTTCAATTAGGAACACATGGAGTAGAGTTCACTCCATAACTTTTAAACTTGAAATTTGCTCTTGAAGCTCAGAACATGAAGTTTGCTCCCCTCTTCTCAAACATGAAGTTCACTCTTCTATGCTAAAACATGAAGTTTGCCCATCTCCTTTGATTCACTCTTATACCTCAGTTCATGAAGGTGAAGTCCGCTCCTGCCTTGAAGATGAAGTTCACTCCTGTGGGTTTGAACATGAAGCTTGCTTTCAACTGAAAATTAGATCGACTCAAGGTAAATACTCTTATGTCATCTCTTGGGCAAATGAAGGACATTTACTCTCATTTAGGAGTACATGAAGTTTGCTCCACTCCTTTCAAATCATGAAGTTCGCTCATGTACCTTGATCCTTGAAGTTCGCTCATGTACCTCAAGTTGTGAAGTTCGCTCATGTACCTTGATTTGTGAAGTTCGCTCATGTACCTCAAGTTGTGAAGTTCGCTCATGTACCTTGATTTGTGAAGTTCGCTCATGTGCCTTGATTTGTGAAGTTCGCTCACCAATGCTGTAATGTCCCCTTTTTCGCTCTAGTTTGTTTTGGGGACTGTTGGCCAATCCCGAGACCCGTTGGCCAGTCAGAGGCAAAATTAGGGTTTCCTTTTTTTTAGGAGGATTCTTTGGCAGTTTTGGTGGCTTGCATGTTGGAGTTTTGCAATTCTGATTTTGGATTCCTTTTGGGTTTTTAGAGAGCTTCGTGATGGTGTGACATGCAACTGAATATGAGGATTTTTCCGAACTTACTATTTCTAGTAAGTGAGGGCAAAGACAACTTATTTTTCTAGGTTTTCAGAGAGCCTCGCGATGGAGTGACATGCAAATGAATCTGAAGACTTTTCTGGACTTACTATTTTTAGTAAGTTGCGACGGCTGCTCAGAATGTGGTTAAACTCACTTTGGAACCACTTACTATTTTTAGTGGTATGCTATTTTTTGTAAGTGCTATTTTTAGCAACACTATTTTTTGTAAGTGCTATTTTTAGCAACACTATTTTTAGCAGGGGTTCAACAGGCTAGTTCAGATGGCTATTTCCGGCAAGTCAGTTTGAGTTGTTTGTCTTCCAACATTTTTGGAGCTTATTTTGGGTGATTTATGCTTGAGGAAAAATATTTTACAAGTGAATTATTTTTAAGGCATGATGGACGCCTTAGAAAGAAATATGTTAATTTTATGAAATAATTCACTTCATTTCCTTGGATACCATATCTCACTTTATGAATATTTCATAAAGTATATTTGCTACCTTGAGGGGGTCGATTTGAAGAATTAAGAATTATTTTTGACTTATGTTAAGTGGCCGTCCCTTTTGGAGAAAATACATGATTTAAAATAAAGGCAAATATTATTTTTGCTTGGGCGTCCAAATTGGATGTAATTTCATTTCATTTCATGGCAATTTGGAGGGAGTTGAATTTGAATTTGGAGCTTCAAAATGTTATAAATAAGAGTGTTGGGCTCTTGTTTTTGGTATCCATTATTGCTTTGATAACGAAGTGCTGCCAAAATGCTGTCAGACTCTTACTTCGAGGAATGCATACCTCGTAGTGCCTCAGTTTCATGCTTGAGAGATAGCGCCTAGCTGAATGTATGACTGTTTCTCATCCAGAGGAGCATATTGGGCTCAATGTGGTGAAGATTTGTGTGGATTTCTGAGTGTTCTTGTTGCTGGTCGCGGAGTGTGCTGAAGTAGATTCTTGGTTGCAGGTCTCAGTGTGTCGTTCTTCTCGTTTTGGGTATTTCTTCTATCTCTTTTTGTGGTTTGGGTGATTCATTTTGGGAGTTTGTAGAGTCTAAAATGGTGTTTGGGATTTTATTTTTGCAAAATCATACCCTAGCTGGCCGTACCATGTGGCTGAGTGCTTTGGGATGCGTGCATAAATTATTGGGGTCAGTTTGCCATGTTTTGTTGTCCTAGGATTGATTGCCTACCTCCTAGTGATCATATGCTTTCAGTTTCACGTCATTTGGTTAAGAATTGAGTAAGTTGTGAGTGTTTTAGTGGGATTTGGTGTTGCTGGTCTGTGTGTTTTCAGCGTGTTGGGAGTATATCAGATTTAGAGATTTTCCGTTTTGGAGTGTCTTCTTGTGTGGAGTTGGTTTAGGGGTGTGTGGGTTCTTTGGTGTGGAGAGGAAGATCTTGGTAATTGTTTGCAGCTATTGGTCCCTCGTTCTTATCTTCTATGATTCATATTGTAATGCTAGTAGTAGTACTAACAACAATTTCTATTGATCTTTCCTAGACCCACTGCAAAGTGGAAGAGGCTGGCCTTGCCGCCTATCTTTGGAATAGTGATTTCTCTTAATTTGTAACCCATATTGTGCATTGTAAAGCTGGTTAGTAGTACTAACGGCTATCTAATTGGATTATTGCTCTTAGTCCCACTGCATAAGTGGAAGAGGTTGGCTTTGCCGCCTACTTTGAATATTGTAATACTATCCTCCCGTTGTATAAGCAGTAGATTTGATTTGTAATTTCATTTCCAGTCCTCCCACTGGATAAGCGGTTGAGTGATTGCTATTTCAGTTTCTAGCTTGTCCTTGGCTGTTTTACCGCCAAGTGATTTTTTAGCATTCTCATTATCCCGCTGGAAAGTGGAAGGGTTTGGCTTGCCGCCCAAGCATTGTAATCAATTTCAGTTTCTTGCATCTAACGATCCCCTCAACACTGTATGCTCTCACCCTTCCAGATTGGGCTCTCGGTGATCAGAAAGTGGAAGGGTTACAATTCTAGCATTATTGTATTTTCATTTCCTAACCTTAATGGGTTGTTGTTATGTTGTAAGTAGAAATTAATTGAAAAAAATTGTGGGGACATTACAAATGCTCAAACATGAAGTAAACATCTTGAGGGCTTGGAGATGAAGTGGATTTCAAATGAGTTTGTCTTCAATCACTTTGTTGCTTTATTGATTCAATCCTTAGGTTTCAAACGCTCAAACTCACACTCACACACATGCTCAAACAAGGCTCTTAGGGGAAATTCACTCTCATACCTCAAAACATGAATTTCGCTCCCCTAGCTCAATTCCTGAAATTCGCTCTCCTTCTTCAATTCTTGAAGTTCGCTCTCCTAAGCTTGATCATGAAGTTCGCTCCTGGGGGCTTGGAGATGAAGTGAATTTCAAACCAAAACAAACTCTTTCTCCAATCACTTCATTGCTTAATCAACTCAATCCTTAGGTTTCTCAAGCTTTCATCTACAAGAACATGTCAAACTTTCCTTATGAAGGCCTAAAATGCAAACTTCGTCCCTATCAAGGAGCTCATGAAGTAACCTTTGCTCCAAAGAAGAGGTGATCTCAAATCAAAACCATGCTCACTATCTTCATTCAAATACTCTAATTCACATTCAAATAAGGCTTTTTAAGGGAATTCGCTCCAAGGGTGATGGTCATGAAGTACGCTCCTAAGGGTATGCACATGAAGTGAAGGTTCTAACTCACTCATTTCACACCTCACACAAGGCTATCCACTTGACTTGTACCCTTTTGACCACCTATACCCCTTTGATGCAAAGGCTAATAGCTAAGGACTCTAACACTACCTAGAAAGCAAGAAAAAAGTGGGGGTCCCCATTTGCAATGGGGCGATGTGTGGATACCTCACAACACTAACATAAAAATTCTCCAGCTTACCTTGTCATAGGCCTTGCTTATGTTGAGCTTGATTAACATGCCCCTTAATTTCATCGTTGTAATGGAATGTATTGCTTCATTTGCTAAGATAATGTTGTCCATTATTTCCCTCCTTGGAACAAAGCCATTTTGTTCCATAGCTACAAATTTGTTCTAAATCTTTTTGAGTATGTTCGCTTTAGCTTTTGATACAATTTTGTAGACCATATTGCATAGTGATATTGGTCAGAAGTCTGAAAAAGAGTTGTAATTTGTTTTTTTGGTATCAAGGTAATAGTTGTGTTGTTTATCTCCTTTACAAACTTGTTCTTTTTCCTCATATCCTCTGCCATCTCCCACCAAGAAATGACAACATTTGTGGTAAAAGATTGCTACGAACCCATCGGGTCTTGGTGCTTTATCTACATTTAGGTCAAAGGTTGCCACTTTGATTTCCTTAGCTATAAAGGGTGCATCTAAAATTTCGTTGTCTGCACTTGTTATCCTAGCCTCGATGCAATTTAAGACCCCCATACTAGACACATGCTCGGCCAAGTCCAAAGGGGCCAAAAGATCAATAAAGAATTGGATTGCCACATTTTCATTTGCCTCCTCCTTGCACCAATTGCCACCATTGTCCCTAATCCTTGTAATTTTTTTGAAAATGCGTTTGGCTTTGACTGAGTTGTGGAAAAATTAGTTATTGACATCCCCATCCTACAACCAAGGCTCCCGTGCCTTAGTTTTCTAGTTTTCTTCTTCCCTAGCTAAAAGTTCTACATGTTGTACCATTAGAGCCTTTTCCTTAATAAATTCTTCATGAAACATCCCACTGTGGACGACAGCCTCATTTAGTGTCACTAGCTCCTCCTCCACCCTTGATTTCTTTGCAAAAATGTTCTTGAATGTAGTAAAATTCCAAATTTTTTATTTTTGCTTCACATGTGTCAATCTCCTCCAAAATATGTAGCTCTAGACCCTCTAGAATTTGGTATTTATTTCCATCATTCCTCCAAATTCTTTAGCAAATCCTCACTTCTAAACCATATTCGTTTGAATTTGAAATATGAATTCTTGCGTTCGCCTGCTTCCCTTATCTCCAACATCACCAAGAAATGAATAGATAAAGATAAGGGTAAAATTCTCGACTCCGTCCCTATTTGCTGGTTCATCCAATTTGCAGAGATAAGGAATCGATTTGAGTGCTCGACAATGTTTGTGAATCTGGATTTTCTATCGGTCCATGTATAGGTTTGTCACTCAATGGTACATCCTCCAAATGGTTCCTCTCTAAAAATCTCCTGAAATCCATTATGACAACATTCTCCCTATTAAGCCCGCCACTCTTCTCTTCCACTTTGAGCTTGGCATTAAAATCGCCCCTTTGGACTATTTTTTCCCGATTCAAGGTTTGGATTGCAGATGATAGAGCATCCCATAGACTTCTCTTATCACTTGTTCTTATCAAACCATAAATATTGAACATATAAAATGACACATCCGATTCGAGGCAATGCACCTTACACCTTATCCAGTGGTGGTTGCCACAACATCTTCAATTCTGATTTTTGTAGAGTATCAAGCCCAATTCTCCAGCTAGACCTTTCGGATAAATGAAAATACTGGTCCAATATTTACAGTAATTTAGGAACTTGTCTACCTCATCCATCTGCAATTGTCTCTTGCATAAGGATAATGTCAGTTTTTAGGCTCTCAAGGTGGCACTTGAGCAAGCGTAGTTTGTTAGGGGCATTTAAGCCCCCAACATTCCATATGGTTATCTTCATTTCTCTCCAAGGGAGGACTTTGCTCCCTTGGATCTCAACATATAGGCTTTGATTGATGTATGTTCCTTGCACAATACATCCTCATCTCTCTTCTGTTTGTAAGATTTTCTCCCAGCATTAACACCCTATTGACGTGTTTTTTATGACCGCGTCTAACACAGAATAAAGTCACCAACGGTCACCTTATCCTCTCTTGATCAAGATTAGTTCGTATGCTAGGATTACTTAAAGTTCAAACAGCTAAATCCCAAGGTTCCTTCAGTGCGTGGATGTGACTCAATTGTTTGATGGGTTTGCTGATAACCCAAGGGGCCTTACGTATGTTGAAGAAACTTATGCAAACTCAAGGATTTTTATACGGATGATTTGCAATGAAGGCTCTAGTTTTGGATCTTTTGGATTTTGGAATTATGCGGAAAGTAAATAGGAATAGGGCAGAGGAAAACTAGACTAAAAGTAATCTAATCCTATGAACAAGGAGACGGGATATCTTGCGCAAAATCCAACCACGCTTTGCTTTGCTAGCAACGCACAACTACACGAAGGCAGTGCAATCTTCAGAGGGTGTGTTAAAGATTTTCAAATCATCAAGAGAAACCATCAAGTCGAACAATCTCTCCTAATAATCAAAGTTAAACATACACATATAACGGAGGCTCAGGCTAACTTTGCACGGTATGCAACAATCAGCTGCACACCAAAAGTATGAGCACGAATTTTTGCAACAAGCGATCCTATCAGATCCAGTTCGTCTAACAACATGAAAGCAAATCTAATCTATGAAGAGAATGAGACCATGCGAGCTCCAAAACAACACAAGAACACACCAACAATTGAACAATGTATTAAGTGTTTGCTTCAAAAACTCTTAGCAACAATCTCTGACGATAGTCTCTCCTATTTACAAATGAGGGGGTCATCCCCTTATATAGGCCTCAAGCCATGATTACATGCAAAAACCCTAATTAGGATTTGCCCTAAAGATTCCCCACTCAAGGTGCAACAAGGTGGGAATCTGCAATTAATAACCCATTATGCCCATGCACAATTAATTAAAAGAGACTAAAATAGCACCCACTCAGCACATTAAATGCCTCATGATGTTGACTATGTAGAAGAATATAACCGACACCATCATAAATGCCCATCATTCTCCAAGTGACGGCGACAAGCACGAAGAATCTGTCATAAAACCATAATGAGAAGGTGACATGCAAGAAGATTCCCTATCCGGTGGTGGCATGCATTGACTGGTCCACGCCTAGTCAACATTCCTTCAGCAATAAGTATGCCATCACTATTGAGTCAAAAGACTTTCGTCCAAAAATGGACGACCATTATCTTGTTCATTAATGGCGTATGCAATGAATCTACTGACGACAGCTTCTAGTTCTCCGATGGAGACACTTGGCACATTCTCAATGTTGAACTCCATCAAGGCAATTTCTTCTTCGCTTCTGGAAAAGAAGCTTTCCCACTCTGCCATGACTTCCTGTGTTTTCTTCATCATATCAGAGAATGAAGAAACATTTGCAAAATGTTCCTTAGGGAATGAACCGACGAAGAAGAAATCGTGCAACTGGGATTTCAAGGAGTTCACCGTTATTCCTCCGTCACTGAATTTCCTTGCAAACAAAGCTTCCATGGCACTAAGGATTTTCTTGTATCCCCCTTATAGACTCCTTCAAGGTGACAGAGTCAATGTTAAATTTGTCAAGGGTGTTCTTTCCCGAACAAATAGCGTAGAACCATCGGGGGAAATCATAAGCTTCATTCTCTTGGATCACTTTCCCGTCCACCAGAGTTTGCCTTGGAGTATTCGTCAGAGCCCTGAGTCAGGAAATGGTTAAGTCTTGGTAAACATCTACATCCTCCCATAGTCCTTCTGCTGTCTCTAATCTGCTTAGGAGGGCCACGAACTTCGAATGAAGCTGAGCTAGATCCTCAACGAATTTTCCTGCCTCAGCATAGACATCCTCTACCCATACCCGGGAATTTTGTGCCATTGCTCTAATAAGTTCTGCATCATCAACTACTTCCTTGGGAAGGAAGGGAGGAGTGGATGAAGGACCTGCTTCTCTGAGGGGTCTTTTGAAACTCTTGACGTATTCGCATGGGAATCTATTTTCGTCCCTCGACCGCTTACATTTTGCCTTTGATTTCAGCAACTTCTCCTTCATGGCTAAGGAGGAATCTTCAAAATCTCCCACAACTTGACCGGTGGAAGCATGGCCAAGATCAACTTGTCTGATGACGTAATCCTCTTGTCTAATCTCACTCCTATCCTTATCCACTGCAGGCTCAACAATGTCCAAGGTCCGGGATCCAGATTCTTCCCTGACCACCTTGGAAAACTTCCGGGGAGCCTTTCTTTCCGGTGGTCGATCCATCCTCTTCAATAATTCTTGTAACTCCTGAGCAGGATTGGTTCCTCCTTTTGTTTCATTCCCCAATCTGCCTATCAACCAAACTGGTGCAGGGATGGAATGGCTATGATCGTCTGCATGCTCCTGTTCCTGAGATTCCTCCTCCATTTCACCAAGGATAGTCTCCACGAAGCTATCCTGGTGAACTTCTTCCTGGTGCGGGGGACTTTCTTGCCTCTGACTTCTTGGTGGATGATGGCTTTGCGAAGCATTGATGCTGAGTATATCAGGCGCTGGAACGTTCCCTAGAAGTGGGCCTGTGGGATGTGGAAACATCTCCACTTCCTGTACACTCGAGGAGCTAACTGGTGAATGCTTCCTTCCTGTCCTTGCTCTTTTTTGTGGAGGTTCCTCTTGCTGGGCTTCCTGTTGAACCTCGTGTGGGATTTCTTGCTGGATATCCTTCATCTTTGTTGCCCTTGGCCTCTTTGGGGCATTTTTTCCTTTGTCCACCCGGGCTTCCCTTCTTGCCTGAACCTGCGAAGAGCTTTCAGTTGCCTCACTGTGGGAATCCAGATTTCCCATTAGCTGGTATGTCAGATGGACATTGTCTTCCACCAACTTTCTTGTCTGCTTGTCAATCCAGTGCTTAGTGAATTTTAGCACTGGTCTAGCTAAGATGTTCAGATCATCTATGTCAGGCTCTGACCAATCTAGCAACTGGATAGGTTGATCCTTTACTTTCTCGAATTTGGGTTGCGTCAAATCTGAATCTTCCTTCACCTGATCCGGTACTTGATGAATTTCACTTATTCTGATGGTGTCGAGAGGCAGTCTGGAATGCATTCTTCTCCGAACCTCAAGGTCATCCTCGGCACTTGCCCAGTAATCCTCCAAGTGAAATTTGTGTATGAATTTGACACTGGCAACCTTCTTGATCTGGCTGTAAGGATCATACTGGGCCCTGGATGTGTAAAATGGTAGGCGATAGAATGCTAATTCCCCTGCTACACTTTCAACAGCCTCCAAACCCAGGCATATCTCCATGAAATCCCCCAAGACAATTGGAAATTCAATAGATTACTTCTTCTTCTTCTGTAGCTGATCATAGGCAGTTAACTGCCTCATGAGCTCGAGCAATACAAGCTTGTCTGATGGATATCTGGGCAATTTGTAAGACTGGAAGGAGAACCCTTGCGTCCTGATGTAGGTGAATTTGGGGAATTGCAGGAACGCAACGCCATACCTCTGGACCAAGGCACTTGCTTGTGGTGACAACCTCATGTGCAACTTGTTCTGCATAAGTCGTGTCAGGTAATGGTGAAGGTGTCATTCGCCAACCTGTAAGAGCTAACATTGGAGAGATGTAGCTGGGGGTAACACTCATGTACTTTTAACTGAGCCGGTCCGCAACCCATGATTCCTTTTGCTGGCAGCCCATCGAATCCTCCCCTTCGTGCAAGCATATAGAACAGGTAGGAGCTCATGAAAAAGGACTGGGACCTTTTCTCTTTCAGGTTCTTCAATTGTTCATGCAGGTAGTGACTGATCAATCTAGCCCAGTCGATCAGCGTATTTGAATTCATGATCTCGCCTATGTAGAAGAACATCCAGGCCTCAAAGTTTACCGAATGTGGGCATCCCATTACTCTGCTCAACATCTTTATCAGGTCCACATACTCCTGCTTGAACTTGAAGATTGTGAGAGTTTTGGGCATCTTGGAAGCGTGCACTCTAGGCTTCAGCAACCACTGCTTGTTGATCAAATCAGCACACCTGGCGAGGCTTGCTTCATATACTGCCTGAGCTCCGCTGCTGGCCCTGTACGTCATGGAATAATGTGAAGGGATTCCGAAAGCTTCACCAGTTGACTTTGGAGTCAATGTCGCCAGTAACTTGCCATCTGGCGTTGAGATTGTTTTCCGCTCCAGATTGTAATGTGCTGCACATTCCAAGACCAGATCTTGGCATTGAATAGCGGGAGGAAAACCAACTGCTGCAACTATTCCACTTCTCACAATTCTGACAGCTGTTGGGGATGGATTATGCCCTGCTGTTCCGAACATTCGAATCTTGAATGCAGCCAAGTTGAACGTGCCAAGGTTAGTATCGCTGATTTCATCCCATCTTGAATTCAACTGAGCATGAGGAAGAAAACCCCTCATCTCCGCTTTGATCAATGCCTGCCTGGAGATAGTAGTTGCCTTGCTTGGTTCCGCCATCTTGGAAGCACTTCGAAATGATGAAAATAGAGACTAAGTATGAATATTCTTCACTTCTCCACTTCTCCTTTCCTGAATTTTGCACGTGAGAAATGAAATGCCTTTCCAAACTTATATAGAATCTTCAAGAGGCATTAATTAGTAATTGCATTCATGACGCGTCATACTTTCCTCAATTACTACGCCATGCAAAGGCAGTTTCCCATGCGTATGAGTTCAAATTTAGAATTTTCCATAAATGCTCCAGGTCATGCGTCATACTTGGAAGATTCCTCCTGCCAACTCGTTGATTTCATTCTTTCCAATTTTGGAGGGAGCAGGATTTGCTTGATTTCATTCTAACTTGTCATCTCCTGCTTTCGAAGGAATTTTGATGCCTCTTTTCCACATCCCTATTTTTTAGGGATCTTCCTAAAATTTAGGAGTCAGGTTCATTGGATGGGGAATTTCATCTCGATTCCGACTCTATAAAATTTTCCACACTTGGTCGAGATTTGGTTTCTAAAAATAGCATATTCGAAAATTCGCCCGAGGGGAATTCCATGCCTTAGGCAAAATTTCAATTTTTATCTTGGGTGAAATTTTCACCATGCCAAGGATTCATGAATTTTTTCTCTTGTGAATGGCTTCTTCATTTTGGCACCCCAATCCGGCCTTGGGCGCATTTTGGCCCTGTCCATGGATTCATGGATTTTTCCTCCTATGAATGCCTTCTTCATTTTGGCGCCCCAGTCCAGCCTTGGGTGCATTTTGGCCCTGTCCATGGATTCATGGATTTTTCCTCATGTGAATGCCTTCTTCATTTTGGCGCCCCAATCTAGCCTTGGGCGCATTTTGGCCATGTCCATGGATTCATGGATTTTTCCTCCTGTGAATGGCTTTTTCATTTTGGGCATGGATTTTCAGTACTTGACCTATTTCTGGCTTTCTTTGTCTGCTGTCTGACTTTCCAGAATTAGAATTGTCTGTGAAGGCCTGATCCTTGTCGCCTTGGCTGACTGACCCTGCTAGTAATAACTTTCCAAAAATAGAAACTTTCCAGGTGTCAGCGTTAGATCCCTAGACAAGGCGCAGTAATGACTTACTATAAATAGAAACTTACTAAAAATAGAAATTACTAAAAATAGTAAGTTTGATTTTTGGCAAAATGGCGACATTCCGGGACTCGAAAAAATCCCTAAAAATAGGGACTTTCTAAAAATAGAAAGTTGCTTCGTTTGGGCTCAAATTTTATTGGGAGGTCCCTTGAAGGGTCCAGATTCCATTCGTATGCTCAGTTTTCCCGAAACCCTAACAAGAAACCCTAAAATCTAGGGCAAAAGGCAAAACCCTAGAAAAAGGACAAAACAGGCTCTAGACTTCATAGAATTCCCTCGACAGAGAGCATATTAACTCTAACTAACCCCTGAACATACGCAACGCGGAGAGATTGAAGAGACTGCTACCAACTCACAAAAACCAAGGCCAAACGACCCAAAGGGCCTAAAAGCCAGGGGGGGGGTCCCTATCTGGGATGGGGTGATGTGTGATTAGGTCACAACACACCCACCGAATTTGTTTTGAGTAATTCCATAGCCGATTGGCTGATTGTTATTGGTTCCACAATGTTAAATGACCCCCTTAGTTTTTTTCAATTTTCAAACACAATAATTTCACCCATTAGCGTTAGCAAGATGAAATACTGAGAGCAATACATATTGGCAGTTAGACCATCCACTTCCACTTTTCAGTGAGATAATGAAATACTGAAAATTAAACTACTACTTGGCGGTATAACCAGCCAATAACAAAGCTAAGAAGACTGAGATTAAGCAAATGACAATCACTCTACCACTTTTCAGCGGAAGGACGAGGAATAATGAAACTATCACTCAACCACTTATTCAGCGAGAGGACAGGAGTACAAAATGAAATAGAGATAGGCAGCGAAGTCAGCCTCTTCCACTTATGCAGTGGGCAATACAAGAAAGTATAATGCAGTATGGAAAACGAACTGTTTCAGTACTACTGAATATAGCCTTACAATGAGCAACTCTAAGAGATACTGCCAGTACATTAAAGCTCTGTTGTGACGTATTCACACATCGCCCCATTGCAAATGGGGACCCCTACTTTTTTCGCTTTGTGGGTTTTTGCTTTCTAGGTTTTAGGGTTTTGTCTGTTAGCCTTTGCGTGATGAGTGTTGTCAGGGGGATCACTGGATAGCAGGCTTTGCTTGAGCTAGGTTGAGTCTTTGGGGCCCCAAAATTAGGGTTTCTTTGAAAGTCTTCCTTAGGGCCTGGTTTTGATCTTGTTGCTAATTGTGTCTTGCTTGATGAGTGAATATCATTCTTGAAAGTCCAAGCTAGGTCAAGTTGGTGAGTGGTGAAGTCTGGAATGTCATCCTGATCTTCAAATGATCCTGAAATTTGGCTAAGTCTGGAATGTCCTGATCCTGAAATTTGGCTAAGTCTGGAATGTCCTGATCCTGAAATTTGACCAAGTCTGGAAAACTGAAGAATCCTCCAAAAACTAGATTTTGCAATATAACTCCTGGAGGTCCGAAACCACTCTCAAACATCCTGGAAGTATATATGGAATATAACTTAAAGTATATTCCATAAAATGATCCTGATGGAGAGTCCAAAATGTCAAATTTCACTCCTGACCCTTCCAAAGGGTCCAAAGCGAATTTCACTCCTAACCCTTCCAAAGGGTCCAGAGTGAAATTCCCCATAAGACATTCTACTTTGACCAAAACCTCGAACTAATTCATTCCCAGGCTTGAATGAAGGTAAAAAACGCTTGTTTGAATGAAGAAATGTGAAAATGAAGTCAGGATTTGAGCCCAAGGATGATTTTCGCTCCTGACCCTTCCAAAGGGTCCAGAGCGAAATTCACTATAAACCTCTTTTGCTACCTTGTTTGGGATCCAAACCTTGTCCCTTGGGTGAAGAATGATGTTAGCTACCTTCTAGAGAGGATTGGAGGTGAAAAAATGAAGGATTCTAGCCTAAAAAGTGAATTTCGCTCCTGACCCTTCCAAAGGGTCCAGAGCGAAATTCTTGAAAGCACTCATTTTCCCTCTAGCCAAAGTCAGGATCTTGGTGGAGATGCAAGAGAAACGATCTCTATTTGCCTCCAGGAGAAAATTGAAGTTTGAAAAATGAACAATCAAGCCCAAATGGTGATTTTCGCTCCCGACCCTTCCAAAGGGTCCAGAGCGAAAATCAACCTAAGACTCATTTCTTGCCTTATTTGACCAAATTTTGATTTGTAAGGCATCTTGAAGGGAAGAGTGGACATGTTTGGATGTTGGAAATGTTTGAAAGCTTTGAAAAAATGAAGGACTCTAGCCAAGAAGGTGAATTTCGCTCCTGACCCTTCCAAAGGGTCCAGAGCGAAATTCCTTGCAAGCCTATTCTTTTGACCTTGTTTTGGCTTAAGATCTTATCCCCTGGGTGAAGAGTGATGTTTAGTTACCTCTTGAGGTGATTTTGAGTTGGAGAAATGAAGAATCAAGCCCAAATCATGATTTTCGCTCCTGACCCTTCCAAAGGGTCCAGAGCGAAAATCCTCCTAGACCTCATTTCCTTCCCTATTTGACCAAATTGTGATGTCCAAAGCATGTTGAAAGGGAAAATGGACATGATCTAGCCTTTGGGAATGTTTGAAAGAGTTGAGGAATGAGTGTTTTAGCCAAGGAAGGAAATTTCGCTCCTGACCCTTCCAAAGGGTCCAGAGCGAAATTCCTTACAAGCCTATATTTTTAACCTTTCTTAGGCTTAAAACCTTGTTCCTAGGGCGAAGAGAGATGAGATTTTACCTTGCAATGAAGTTTCAAGTTGAGAGAATGATGATTTTTGGTCAAGAATGAGATTTTCGCTCCTGACCCTTCCAAAGGGTCCAGAGCGAAAATTCTACAATCACTTGTTTTTTTTACAAAATCAAGTCAACTTTGACTCTTTATGGTTTGGATGAGTGTGAGGAGAGATGTTCTTGCCCTGTTGAAGTTGATTGAGGACAAATGATGAAGGAGTAAGCTCAAGTCAACATTTTCACTCCTGACCCTTCCAAAGGGTCCAGAGCGAAAATCCCAAGTCCACCTACTTTCTTTGCAAGACAAGTTAAAATTTTGATTTTATGGCCTAGAGAGGAGTGAGGCGAGGTGTCCTAAGTCTTGGAGGTGATTTGAGGTTGAAAGGATGAGGAAATAACCCTAAAACAAGATTTTTGCTCTTGACCCTTCCAAAGGGTCCAGAGCAAAAATCCTAAAATCTACACATTCCTTTCAAATTTGTGCTAAACCATTCCTAGTCCAAGATGAAAGATGCCCTTGAGATTGCCCTTGAGTTGATTGTTGTCTCCAGAAATGATGATTTTGGGCTAGAGGAAGAAATTCGCTCCTGACCCTTCCAAAGGGTCCAGGACGAAAATCCTTCAATCACCTTTTTCTCCTTGCAAAATCAAGTCAAACTTGGGTTGGATGAGAGGAGAGAAGTGTTTTCTTGCCTTGTGAGGTGAATTCAACTTGAAATGATGGAGGAATAAGCCTAAATTAAGAAATTCGCTCCTGACCCTTCCAAAGGGTCCAGAGCGAATTTTCTCTAAACCACCTTTTTTCCCAATTTTGTGCCTAGCCTAGTGCTGACTAAGGCGAGTTTTTATGGGAGAGCTCCTTAGGAATGACTTTGACTTATCAATGATTATCAAATTTGAAGGAATTGAGCCAAAAAGTGAATTTCGCTCCTAACCCTTCCAAAGGGTCCAGAGTGAAATTCCTTGTAAACCTAGTTTTTGACCTTGCTTAGGCTTCAATCCTTGTTCCTTGGATGAAAAATGATTAAATGTATCTTGTAGGGAAGAGTGGGATTGAAAAAATGAAGGATTTTTAGCCAAGAAGGTGAATTTCGCCCCTAACCCTTCCAAAGGGTCCAGAGCGAAATTCCTAAAATCACTCATCTTCCTTGCAAATCAAGTCAAGCTTTTGGTTTTTATGGCTTAGGGAAGGATGAAGCAAAGTTTCCTTGACCTTGGAGTGAGTTGAATGGTAGAATTTGTCCTAAAAAGTGATTTTCGCTCCTGACCCTTCTAGAGGGTCCAGAGCGAAAATCCTAAAAACTATCTTATCCTCCAAATTTTGTGCTAAGTCAGGCCTAGACTAGGCTGAGAGAAGCTATTTGGAATGCCTTGGAAGGATTTTTGATCATTAAAAATGCAAACTTTGAGCTGAAATTAGAATTTTGCTCTTGACCCTTCCAAAGGGTCCAGAGCGAAATTCTTCATCTACCTATTTCCTCCTTGTGTCAAGTCAAGACTTGGAGTCCTAAGGCGTAGTTGAGGTTGAAATGATGTTACTTTGCCCTGCAAGATGAATTCAAGTGAAGAAAATGAAGAGTTGTGACCTAAAAGGTAAATTTCGCTCCTGACCCTTCTAGAGGGTCTAGAGCGAAATTCCCAATTTCACTCAAATTGCTCATGATAGAGGTCAAGGCATGGATCCCTGGGCTCTGGAGGAAGGAAAACTAGTGTGTGCTCGCCTTGGAAGGTATTTTGGAGAGGAAACATGATAGATTTTGTCCTAAAAAGTGAATTTCGCTCTTGACCCTTCCAAAGGGTCTAAAGCGAAATTCTTAAAAACCTCTCTTTTGCCCCAAATTTGCATCAAGATTGGTGTTGGTTGAGAACGAGGGCGTCCTTGGGCATGTATCTAAGCAAGTACGGTTGCAAAGTGAGAACAATTTGAGCCAGGAATGCAAATTTCACTCCTGACCCTTCCAGAGGGTCCAGGGCGAAATTCTTATAGGGCCTGTCCTTGGAAAGAATCTTGAACAAACTTCATTTTGATGTCTTCTTGTTGATGATTTAAGGTATAAAATGCTATGTTAGAATAAATATATTATGTGTCCTTAATCATCTTATGGTTTGTCTTGCAGATGAAAGAAGACCAGGCCAGATCAAGGATGACCTCCACAAGACCAGTGTTTTGCCAATAAAGTGTAATTCAATGCATTGCAGAAATAATAGATATGACAGAATACAACATGACAGAATATAAAGAAACTCAGATCTTCATTGATTCATAATAATGTCAGTACAATGACGATGACCATACTAACCCTGTCTCCATGACCAAGGACTCGCTAATATATAAAGGTGACCACTCAGTTACCCGGTGTCAACTGTCGACAACCGACGGGTTAACTGCCGTCATTAACTCTAATTACATTAAATGTCTTATTGCTTAATTACCCGACAACATCATCCCCCCCAAAAAGAAATGTCGTCTTCGGACGACAGACAACAAAATGGGAATGATATGCCTACAACAGATAACAACTACGAACCCCACAAAATAACAACTACACACAAACTCCTCTACTGTCGAGGCAACCAGTAACTGAACCTCCTCCTCCATCCTGGCTAAGAATTGCACCATGGCAGTAGGTCTCCCTTCTCCAATCCGTCCAACCTGATGCTGCTGCTGCGGTGATACCGCCCCCTCCTCCACCAACAGTGTCTTTCTATCGCCCTTCTTTCTAGTGCCACTGTCCAAGTCGATAACCCCTGGAGGTGAAGGAATACAAGGGTAGGAAGGTGTGGGTGGTGCCTGCCTCCGTGAGGATGAAGGTAGAGCCGCATATCTGTCTAGCCATGAATCGACATCATCCCCCGCCGGCCTCTCCTCGACCGTCCTCTGGGCCTCCTCTGTCCTAGGTTCCGTCAGGATGACGGGCATGCGTACTGGTGCACTCGTTGGTGTCGTCATCTTGGCTGTGACTAGCGATGGCTGGACTGGTGGAGGCCGAGGATGCATCTGACCAAACCCAGGTATGGGGATGGTAGAGATGGTACCCACTGTGACTCCAGATGATGCCAATGGTCCTCCCTCTCCTCCGACGGTCAGGAATGCTGGAGTAAATACCACCTGGTTGGTCCTGCCAGCTCCCCCTCCAGGCATTCCACAATGCCCCCTCGGTACACTTGCTAACGATACTATCTGAGTGGTGGGGGTCTCCTGCGGCGGTACTGGCTGCTCGGTCTGTGAAAACCTGAAGGTGCTATCTTCCTCTGAATCATCCGACCCCTCACTTTCCTCCTCACTAGTGCCATGTCGTCCAGAATCCGTGTCACTGGCCGACACCACTACGTGGACCTGTCTCCTCTTCCTGCTAGTCTGTCCCTCGGTGGTAGTCAAAATATCCAGCTCTGACCAATAAAATATAGCTGGCTTAAGGGAGTCGATGCTATCCCGCGGCTGCCATCCTCTACGGTGTGGTGGCACTTGTACCTGCACGAAATCTAAAAATAATCCGATACAGTCGTGGGCTCTGTCTGACAGAAGACTGGCCCAATCATACATCATGCCCTTTCTGAGTCCTGCCATCAATGCGATTATAGTTACTACCGCGTCCGACGCTCTGCTGGCACCAGTCGGCTTGCTCTGTAATACGTCAAGTAAACATTGCCAGATGCCAGATTTTAAAAATGTCTTCTTCAGACCTCTTCCCTTCGGATCTAGGATGCGACTCCATTCTTCTGTAGTCAAGTTGTCCCTACACATTTCTTTTAATAGTTGGGTTCTTCTTTCCTCGGACAACTTTGTTACCTTTTTGTCAATCTTTTTACCCTTGTCAGGAATGCCAAATACTCTCTCAAAATCATTAGAGTTAAATGAAACAATGATGTCAGTGTGCTGGAAATTGAATGACGATGTGCGAAGTTCAGGATCATATGTTTTAATCATTTGTTGTAGGCAGGGTTCGAATTCCTTAATATTAAAAATGGGCATCTGAATAGCATCATGGACCCTAGCTTTTGCTAATTCAATTTTTACCTCAATATCTGACGGGCTCGTGGCATTTTCCCACCATTGCCTGCATACCGTTCCAGCCAAACCCTCGAATAGAATTGTATCTGCGGTGACCTGCGTAACTCTTCCCTTTCCTGCATCCTGTGCAATTGCTTTGCCCTTGTCTTGGTCATCCATTGCTACAACAGGTTTCTTTCTGGCTTCCTTCTTGGTTTGCTCTTCTCTTTCTTGCAATTTCTTCCTCCAGTCTAGCTTTTTCAATCCCCTAGGTTCAGCCACCATTAATCAAAATAAAATAAAAATTCCTTGTCTGGGGTTCGATTTGTAACTGTTTCGAGCCTTAATTGTCTTTCATTTTGTACGGATTTGTCTTGCTAATGTGGTACGACTGATTTGATTGTACGGCTATCACCCGACAATTTTCTAACTGGCAAGTAGCTGATTTGTCCGTACGGACGTCTTTATAACTCGACAATTTTCTAACTTGGCAATTTCCTGAGTATTCATGCCATATAAAACACTTAATGACAAAAAAAATAACTTTAACTTTTTTCTGTACGTCCCTTTTTTAAAATTTTTTTTTAACTCAATTCCATACATCCATACGGATTTTTTTAAAAACTCAATTCCGTACGCTCGTATGACATTTTCCGTACGACCGTACGGATTTTTAAAATTTAATTTTTTTTAAAATTATTTTTTGTACCGTCCGGCCGTACGAACCCACTGTACTGTTATTTCCGTACGATAGCATTTTTATATATTTTAATTTTTTAATTTTCCATTTTTTTTTTCCTATGGCACCGTATGGGGTCGTACGGACCTACCGTACGGTCATTTCCATACGACCGCACTTACCTGTTTGCCTGGACGAACCTCGTCTCTTGCCTCCGTTGGTGATAGATTTTCAACTTGGAGCCATTTACAGCATTAGGCACCTCCATCCCGTCCATCGTCCATAGCTTGATGGCTCCGTTCACGCCAACTTCGCGAATCTTAAAGGGACCTAGCCATTTTACCCTGAACTTGCCTAGCTTAATTTCATTTCGACCATTAAACTTCAATACCAATTGCCCCGGGGTGAACTGCATCCTTCTTAAATGTTTGTCGTGCCAGGCTTTCCATCGTTGCTGAGCTGTCTCCGTCGCCCACTGTGCCATCGTCCGTCTTTCATCCAACTTATTCAAGGCGTATAGTCTCTCCCGGAGGCTTTCCATGTCGCCTAACCTGTTGTCAATGGCAATTCTGAGACTTGGCACCATGAATTCCACTGGCACCACAGCCTCCTGGCCGTACATTAATTGGAATGGTGTCTGCCCAGTGGTTACCTTGTAAGTTGTTTGGTACGCCCAAAGTACCGACGGTAGACGCTCCTCCTAGTCTTCCTTCTCAACCCCGCAGGACTTATAAATTACTGACACCATGATTTTGTTGGTCGCCTCAGCCTGGCTGTTTGCCCGAGGATAGTACGAACTTGATAGAGAATGGAAAATTTTGAATTCGGTTGTCAACAGCCGGATAATGTGGTTTACGAAGTGCCCTCCTCTATCACTTGTCAACTGTATAGGTATTCCGTACCGGGTGACAATCTGTTCATAAATGAATCTCGTCGTACTAATGGCGGAGTTGTCTGCCAAGGCCCTCGCTTCGACCCATTTGGTCAAGTATTCAGTCGCCGCGACAATGTATCTACATTGTCGGGCCCGGCTTGGTTTCAACAGACCAATGAAGTCTAACCCCCATCTTTCGAACAACTCTTGAGCATTTGACGGGTTGAGTGGCATAAAATCCCTCTTTAACGGTCGTCGAGCGCGTTGACATGTATCACAACTTGTCACCCATTCTCTGGCATCATTATGCACTGTCGGCCACCATAAGCCTGCTAGTAAGACTTTCCTTGCCGTCGTGTCCGGTCCCATGCGTCCTCCTGCGACCCCTTCATGTGCTTCTCTCAGGACTCCTGGGATTTCCTCTTCCAAGACGCATCGTCGTAGGATTTGGTCAGGTCCCATCTTGTAGAGAAGGCCATTTATAAGTTGGAACGTTTTGCTTCTTAGTACAAGTTTTCGTCTTTCGCCTGACGACATTTCCTTAGGAAATTTTGAAGTTGACAGGTATTCGCCCACACTCGTGTACCAGGCAGGAAGGACGGCAATGCGGAAGAGATGGGCATCCGGAAAATCCTCGTTAACACCTTCGGTCGGCTCTCCAGACTTGATCCGTGATAGCTGGTCGGCGATGACATGGCTCTTGCCAGGTCTGACAATGATGTTGAATGTAAATTCTTGTAATAGCAACAACCATTGGCTAATCTGCCCCTGGATGATTGGCTTGTTCACCAGGTACATCAACGCCTGGTGATCCACATAAAATGTGAATGGTGTTGCCAATAGGTAATGTCGGAATTTCTGGACGGAGTATACCATCCCGAGGGCTTCTCTCTCCGTCATGCTGTAATTCTTCTTTGCTTTTGACAAGAGTTGGCTTGCAAAATACACTGGGTGGTCCAGCTCGTGGCTGCCAACCTGCGCCAGTGTGGCCCCTATGGCAAAGTTGGATGCGTCAACATGTACATGGAACTCTTTGTCCCAGTCTGGATATGTCAGGATTGGCGCACCTACCAACCGTGACTTTAACTCCTGGAAAGCCTCTTCTTGGGCCGTCCCCCAGATGTACGGCTCCCCCCTTCGTGTCAGCATATCAAGTGGGTATGATACTTGGGCAAAGTTCTTAATAAACCACCTATAATACCCAATGTGTCCAAGAAATGACTTGACGCCAGTGACATGTCGGGCGCCTCCATCTCCACAATGACCCGTACCTTGTCAGGGTTAGTCTTTAGTCCGGCCTTTCAGACGATGTGCCCTAGTAACTTGCCTTGAGGCACCATAAATCTACATTTCTTGGGATTTAGGGCGAGGCAGGCTCGTCGGCATCTTTCCATGCATTTGCCAAATGCAGCGAGATGTGCCTCTTCCGTGTTGTAAATGGACCAGTCGTCCAAGAATGCTTTGGAGTTTCCTACGGACATTTTGTTGAAAATATGGAGGATTATCCGTTGGAAGGTAGCTGGCGCGTTGCACAACCCGAATGGCATCCGGTTGTATGCATAGACGCCATCTTCTACGACAAAGGTGGTCTTCAATTTGTCCTCCTCTGCAATGGAAATTTGATTATATCCCAAGAATCCATCCATAAATGAATAAATTTCATGGCCCGCTACTTCCTCGAGGATGGTGTCTGTGAATGGTATGGGAAATGGATCTTTAATTGTGACAGCATTCAAACACCTGAAGTCTACATAGATTCTTATCTGCTCGGCCTCCTTTTTCAAGGATATCACAATGGGTGATACCCATTCGCTGGTCTGGACCTTGAAGATGATTCCTGCTTCGAGCATGCGGTCAATTTCGTCATTTACCCTAGCGGCATAATTTTTGTTCATCCTGTATGGCCGCTTCCGTACAGGCACGGCTGCGGGAACCAGAGGGATCCGGTGTACACAAAGTTCTTGTGGTACCCCTTTGAGGTCTTTATACGTCCAGGCGAACACATCCTTGTACTCTGTGAAAATTTTGAATGCCGCCGTCTTCAAGACCGGATTCCAGTCGTCGCTGACCAGAATATTTTTCTGTTCTGAAGTTTCTCCAAGGTTTGTAATTTTAAGTACGGATTCCTCGTACCTTATGGGCTTACTCTTGTCGAACTGGTGCGCTGGTGCGTCATCCACAGGGGCATCCCCTTCCTTGTATTGTCCGTACTCTGGCGGGAACTCGTTCTTGTCAGGTTCTTCTTCGATCTCTAGCACATTGCACCCGTACAATAATTCATAGTCTTCCATTTGCCAATGGAAGAGCCCTCTCAAAGAATCCGTCTCGTCCTCAGAACAGGCTTGAATTCCTAAGATGCCTTCGTCATCTGGTTCCTTGCCATCCTTCCCTTCGTCCGTACCGTCGTCCCCGTCGGACTCTGACTCTGATGCCAACTCTTCACTGACCAGTTGGGTTTTGAGGTCAATGATATATCTTCTGTCGGCCTTTTCCATGGACAAGGTGTTCTTTTTCCAATTGTGGTTTGCTTTTGCTGCCACCAGCCAGCCTCTGCCAAGGATGGCATCATATCCCTTCTTCTTTAACGAGATGACCACAAAGTTCAAGACAAACGGCTGTGTTCCGATCGTTACTGGCTACACCATGAGTGTGCCAAGCGGCTTGATGCCGTGTTGGTCTGCTCCCAATAAATTAAAGGTGGACGGCCAAAGAGTAGGTTTGCCCAATTTTTTCCATGTTTCCTCTAGCAAGACATTTACTCCTTACCCGCTGTCGACAATGGTGTCGGTCAAGATGGTGCCCAGTATACCCATTTCCACCACTGCTGGGTGTCTACCATTGTTGATCATCAGGGCTAATGGGTCTGCCGCCGTCTCGCCAAGGTTTCCCCTTCCATGTGTTGGTCGGCCGACTGGGGTTATCAGTACGGATTGTAGAAGTGTCGTCCGCAAGTGTGGCATACTTTCCAAGAGATCCTTCATTTTGACGGGTATCTCGATTTGTAGCAGTTGGTTTATAATATTTGTTTCTGCTTCAGAGCGAGAAGTACCTGCAAGCCCGTGTGCGTTCTTGTTCGTCGACATCTCCTTCTCCAGTTCCGCTCGTGCCTCCAATGCCTTTCGTTTTTCCGTACGAGGATCTGGGTAAGTGGCCGCTTTCGTCTTGGATCTTGTTATGGCGAGCACATCCTCCGTTTCTACATTCAACAAATTCACTCCAGATTTTGGACAGTTGCCATCGTCATGGTCCCCCGGACCGCACCACTTGCAAAGTTTTTGTGGCACTTCCTCCGCCGTACAGTCCCTGGCAAAATGCCCCCATTGGTTGCAAGCCCGACATTGTATCATCGGCCGCCCTTTAGCGTCGTATTGGATTCGGCTTCTATTATTAGTATTATTATTATTGCCTCTTCCTCCTCGCCTGTTGTTCCGATGGCCGCCAGACGATGCGTTGTTGATTGCAGGCTAGGACGTGTCGGCTGGCGCAAACGGTTCCGTAAAGAGAACCTGTTGGTTACGGGTCCTCATATTGTACGGACACTCCTTGGTAAGGTGTCCGGCAATCTGACAAATATCACAAAATGCTTTCTTCGGACAAGACCCCTTGGTGTGTCTGTCGCTGCGGCAGACCGTGCACCATAAATCCCCTTCGTCGGCTTTGCTTGTGCTTCCTTTGGTCACCTTCATCTCTCTCATCATTCCCTCCATATCTTTCTCGAGAGCCCGTACCTTCCGATTAGACTCGTCATCATTGCTACTGCTTTTGTCAGAAGAGGAATCGTCGTCTGATGAGGATTTCTTTTTCTTTTTCTTGGACATCTTCTGCTCGCTTTCTAAATCCATTGCCCTATTATAGGTGTCGATATATGAAGAGGGAGGTATGATCTTCATTTTCCGTCTAAGAGACGTCTTCAGACCTTCCACGAACCACCGTTTTTTCAGTCCGTCTGCGGGCTGGTTCTCCATTTTTCCTAGCAGCTCTTTGAGCCGCCGGCTGTAGGTTCGAACCGTCTCGTTCTTCCTTTGTTTCGTGCCGTAAATTTCGGCTACGATCTCATTATCGTCTCTTAGGAGACGAAACTCCGCTTGAAATTCCTTCTTCAAGTCAGGCCATGTGCTAATTGTAGCCTTCTTCGTATCGGAGAACCAGTCGATGGCCACGCCCCTTAGGGTTGCGGGAAACTGTGTTACCCACTCGTCCTGATCGGTAACACCATTCGCTCCCCAAATTGTTTCACAAGTGCGACAGTGGCGGACAGGGTCTTCTTTCCCGTCCCCATGGAACTTTGGAAGTTTTTGTTTTTGTGCCATGCCTTGTCTTTTTACTACTGGTGGCTGCTGTCCTACTCCGGATGGGTTAGATCCTGTAAGAGGTGCTTGATCGCCGTGCCCCGATGTCCCTCCGACACCCCTAGCAGCCCCGGTGTCTTCTCCCTCCCTTGCCTCCTCCCCACTCCGTGGAGTTTTCCTAGCCTCTGGTGTGCGTGACAAGTCCCTCAAGTCCCTCAACTGAGTTTTAGTACACTCTATCCTTCGACGGGTTTCCGCAAGTAACTCCTCCCGACTCCGTGGGTGGCCGTCAGCCTCACCATCCCCTTCGGAGCGTTCCTCCTCCCTTCGCTTATACCTCCGTCGCCTTTCTGCTTGCTGTTCAAGGATCGAGGCATGTTGGGCTACTGCATATTCATTTATATACTCTTGCTTATTTTTGTCTTTATTCAATGTATTGGGCATTAATTCTCCGTATGGCTTTATATATAACAACGACATATAAAAGTAGAACACTTTTATTCATTCATCTTGTGGGATACAAGTCTATGTCAACAACAATATGACATAATTATTACAATGAGTGTTCTTTATTTTGCCCCGTACGGCTCAAGGTTCAAGTGTCCCGTCGCATGCCATCCTGTTGCGCTTCCCAATGACGGTTGTTTTCTTCATACTGTAGGAGGATCTGTTGGCGTCGTTCTTCGCAAGCAATTTCCTCCAGGCGAGCCCGCTGTGCGAGTGAAGCCTGTGCGAGCAATCGGGGGAGGTGGTTCATCAACTGATTCACCGCAGGGCTAACTTCCAGTGCGGTCCACATGGCACTTGTTGGAACTTCCGCCTCTGTGGCCTCTCTTCGAACGTAGGTTTCGATGGCCACCTGAAGCAGGATTGAAAATTCCCTCGTTGTAGTATCTTCTCCATCGTAGAGCTCTGTTCTTGCGTCGTCCGCCTCAGGGTTAATCTCGCTCGCGGGTAGGCCCATCGTGTCCGTACGAAATCTATGGGTCGATTCAACAATTTGCATGGTCTTTATACTTCTCAGATTTGATTTCATGTTATTAGATGAGTGGAAGAAATGTGTTTGATTGATGGTGAAATTTGTATATCCATACTACTAGCAGTTTGTTGATTGCAGACTTGCCTTGTGTAGTCAACTGGAATCATTCAGCTTAAGCTTGACTTCAATTGTCGCTTCTTCACTAATATGCATCAACCTGATGGTGTCTATGCCTGTAGCGATGATCTGAACATCATAAAGCTTTCCTCCGAAGATTGCATTAACCTTGTGGAGATGGTCCTGGGATGTCAAAACAAGACTTAGTTAGAATTTCACCAAAGGTTATTCATTTCTCTTACATTCTTAGTGTCAGAATTAGATCCTTTCTTCGCCCTCATCCTTTTTCTTTTTTTTTCAAATCTAGGCTAGTGAAATCTTGTGATTCCAGCAAATCAGACGTTCAGGTCATCGAATGTAAGTTCTCTTGTGATTCCAGCAAAATCACATCATACCACGAAGAGCTTATCCACGAGTAGAGATCCTACATAACAGAACCTTGAAGTTTCTCCGATTGATCCTTCGGCGATATCTTCAGCAGTCGGGAAACTTTACTCAAGAGAGGATAAGGTACCCTAGGTATTTTATTCTGTGTTCGCATGTGCATAAAAAACACATCAACAAGCTCCAATCTCTAATAGATATAAGAAGGTACTCCAAGAAGCTACAAACAAGAAAACTGGAAAATACAAGCCAAAATGAACACTTAACCAAATCTGATATAGCATATCAGCATTACCAAAAATCAGACCAGCAGCACTATGAAGTCCATATCTCCTTCAAAACACCTCCGAATGGCTCCAAATCAGTAGCGAATGAGAGCTAGGAAGGGGATGCCCAAGTTCCAACCAACAAACTAAGCCAAACAGCCTTAAAACTTTAATGCATGCTTCCCAATGTCACTTCAGCAAGGGACGACCTACTTGGAGAGGGGTGTTCTGCCTTAAAAATCAGGTTCTTCACTATAAATCATGACACTCAACAAGAAAGGATGCCTAGCATAGAGGAATCCAACAAGCCATTACCTAGAACGATCAGACAATTAGGCAAAGAGATATGAATGAATAACTGCTACAGCCATGACACAATCCAACAACATGAAACATATTCCAACACTCAGAAAACTGAAAATGCAACAATAAAATCCATCTCAATATAGCTCAATCTCTCAATATAGCACAATCTATCCCTCTGAATAAGAAATAGTCTCTCCAATCAGCTAGGTGCTATCTCTCAAGCATGAAACTGGCACAAGCTAGGAAGCTCTCAACTTCGAAGCACAAGTGTGGCACAAATTCGGTAGCACTTCGTTACAAAATATTCATGGATCCCAAAACAAGAGCCCAACACTCTTATTTATAACCTTGGTGCCTCCAAATTCAAATGCACATTCCCCCCAAATGGATGCCAAATCCAAATGCAAGATCATTTTATAGTAATTTGAAATTTGCATTTCATTTCCCCTTTCTTCCCAAATCGACCTTCATAAGGTAGCAAATATACTTTATTAAAAATGTCAATAAAATATAATGGGGCATCCAAGATGAAAAAGTGAAATATATCCCAAATTTAACTTATGACTTAAAATAATACTTTATCACCTCAAGTTGTCCTTAAGTCATAACCAAAAATACATAAGTCACACACCTAGGCCAAGGGGGGCATTAAAATATATTAAAAATACTTTTTCCATGTGCTGAACAACTGCCATAATGAATTGAAGGCTAAAAGTAATGAAAACTGCATTGCCAAAAATAGCCTTTGAACTGGACCATTGAAACCTACCAAAAATAGCACTTACTAAAAATAGTATGTCCAAAAGCATTTTAACCACATTCTTAGCAATCGGCGCAACTTACTAAAAATAGTAAGTCCGGAAAAGTCTTCAGATTCGTTTGCATGTCACACCATTGCAAGGCTCTCTCAAACCCCACAAAAACCCAGAAAAATAAGCTATCCATGACCCCACTTACTAAAAATAGTAATTTTACTGAACTCCATTGATTGCTACGCATGTACCATCATTGCGAAGCTTTCTGAAAACCCAAAAGGAATCCAGAATCAAAATTGTAAAGCTCCAACATGCAAGCCACCAAAATTGCCAAAACATCCTCCTAGAAAATAGGAAACCCTAATTACTGCTCCGACTAGCCTACAGGCCTCCGGAATAGGCTAGCGGCCAATTGAACTGATCACTGCTAACTACTAAGATGGGGACATTACACAATTCAACCTCCTCCTTATCATCGTTTGAGGAAGAGTATTTGCATTCCTCTTTCTCTGTGTTTGAGTGTGCTCTAGAGGACGAGCCTCCAGACTATACCAATTTTTCCATTGATCCGTTTTCCCTACCTCCCCATTCCAAAATGATGAAGAGCAAATCTCAATACCCTTTAGCTATGATTGTGCTTGTCAATCTTTTGGTGACTCAGACACCCCATTTAGGTTGCCATTTTGCTTCATCGGACTCATATTCCGATGATCTAAGTTATTGTCTTCTCCTATATTGGTTGTGAGCATCCCATTTGCATCCAATCTGTTCTCTTGCTGGCTATTGATTGTTTTCTCCTTCTCCCCTAAACCATATGCCCCATTATCGGTTGTGTCTTTGATTCTTCCTTATCCTTTTTTTATATCCATTTTTTTATTGGGGGCTTAGGGCATGAACTCTCAAAATGGCATCTACTCCCACATCTTGTGCAATAAAATCTCTATTCTTCGATTTCTATTGATTGATCCCAAAGGCCCACCACCAAAAATTAGTTGGATTTACTTTGCCAATGGCCTAATGGATATAATTTCTATTCTTACATCCTTTGAAGATTTTTCGTTTCTCATATCCAACCCTAGTGTCAACCCTAATTGTGCCCCTATTCATCTTAGACAATCCCCCAACCAATACTCCAGGGGTAGGTTGTAAAGCTGGATGCAATACGCTTCCTCTATAGGGTCCATACTCCTTGGATTGAAGTTTTTCATCCACTTTTCCACATATACCAGCTTATTCCTGCATTACCATGGAGAGTTTCCTAGAAGTCTTTATCTTTGTCCTTGTTAAATTCCACCACAAAGAATTGCTTTGATAGTAAACTGATTGTCGGTTCTGCTACCCAGTTTCCTGCCACCCATTCGCTAATTTCCTTTTTGCCCAATTTTTCCCCAACAATTCTTTCAATGAATGCCCTTCGACTTAGGTTTTATGCCTCCGCATCAACTAGTGCAAATACATCGATTTCCATTGGCAACAAATGAACCCTCCATTGCTGGCTTCTCAACCACAACTAGCTCCTATGGATTTTGCTGCACTTTTTCACATGGGTCTGCTAAATTTTGCCATGGTTTTAATCAGTTTTGCATCATTAGTTGCATGTGTATCTTGATATTAATTTGCTTTGTTAAGAGATCTTAGGTCTGCAAGATGACAACATCTATCTAGCATGCTTGATGCACCATGGCCTCATAGTGTATGTATATGTATGTCCATAAATGGTATTGGCATTCGTAACAACATATCAAATCAAGAAATGTACATATATGTATATGTTTGGAGAGAGGTTGACATAATATTGTATAGTAAGGAATGCATGTCTAATCAAGTACAGTTGTATTTTTGAAAAAAATTACATGTGATGAATTGCATTTCTAATTAATAACTTGTCTTATGTAGAAAAGTGTATTATCTAAATAACAGAGGTCCAACAATTGTTTTTAAGTCTTTTAGCTAGGAAATCCAATTAGATTTGAAATTCTCCCCAAGATTTGAACTGAATTTAAACATTATTTTTTTCATTTAAATATATTTTGAATGGTTTAGAAATGTCATTAGTTGCCCTTTAATTTGATCATTAGAGTAATTCATATCCATGGTTTTGCTGAGTGATGTAAAAATCACTTTCTACTAGTTATTAAGAATGATTATGTTAATCTTCTTAAATTAGGACTAATGTTCATTGTTTGGCTCAATGAACTCCACACCAATTTCAAAATAAAAAAAATAATCATATTCTTGAGTAGTTGAGCTTATTATCTGTTTTAAAAGGTGAAAACTTTGTGAAAGAAAAATTCTATACATGTTTTAATAGATTGTCGTTTCATATTGCAAAGGAAAATAAACTTTCCTTAAGTGTACCCTAGGCTAATCCTATAAAATGTATATAAATAAGAAAAAATAGGCCTAGATTAAATAATGATAGTTGGGCATTGGGAACTTTGACAAGTGTACTTAGTTGGCTCAAGAATATAAAATGAATGCAATCAGATGTTTTTATATACTAGCACATAATACCAAATCACACAAACGTGTGTTTAGTCAGCTTTGGATAGGAAAGCTAAAAGGGGACAAATGGCCAAATTTTGAATTTAAATTTTGGAAAGAAAGGGAACACTTTTGCGACCATAGGAATGTTAGAGATGTGAAATGAACACAATTAGATGTCTTTAAATACTACCACATAACAATTGAATCATTGAGAGGCAATGGTTAAAATTATTATGAACTGGCAATCAATATATATAAGAGAATAGTCATTTTTGCAAACTATGATTTGCAATTTGTTACCCTGTGATTATCTTCAACAAGCCGTTTGCTTATCCACTTATTAAAATCTTCAATAACAACAAAGTTTACTTGCAATTTTTGTAGAATTTGGATGCAATTTTAACAATTCTTTTCATGCCTTATCACACGTTTTGAATAGTGGTAGGTGAAGACAATGATCCCATGATTTAAAAAAAAATTAATGCGTGTTTCTAGTAGCAAAGCTTTGTGGTAGCCAACTATGATATATTTTTGCAGCTCCTCCATGCAAGTCTCTTGTAATGTCCTGTTTTAGGAACAATGCAATATAACCACAAAATGTAATCCTCTGATACCACTTGTAATGTCCTCTTATGTTATTATTTACGAAATAGGGAACACTATACTCTATTAATCAATTGCAAGAGACTTCTTTCCTTAAAGTCTCAAATAATACTTAAAATAATAATAACTGAAGTTACTTGATTGCAAGAATAATAGTTTATAATAACACTTTATAAATGATTGTCCTTATGAAATACAATTGATACCATTTATATTCAGATATTATATGATATATGTAAACAAATATCATTGCATATCTCTGATATGGCACTTAAATATATGCAAGGTGATCTTATATATATATATATATATATATGTGATCTGCAACTATAATCTGATTGGATGATGCTGTCCCTGATCTAGCTTGAAGGAATACGCAAATGAGATATCCAATCTGCAGAAATGAAGAGAGAATTCTGCTCTTTCTGATATGTCACTGAATTATATGCTTTGAATCTCCTCCTTGGATTTATAGTGATAAGGCTATGAAGCTGTGTCTGATCTGGTCATGGTATTATGCTGATAATAATCTTCAATCACTAATAGTGATGAATTGCTGTCTCTGATTGGTGCTTGAAACATGTGCAATATCTTTGGTGCCGTTTCTGATATATACTCTTAAATATGCAACCTTTATGCCAAAGGCAATGAATGCTTGAATGCGCAGATCCGGTTAGGATGCAAATAGAAAACAAGACAAATTCCAATGATGGCTTCAAATGATTATGGATCCTATTAAATATCTTTGGCACTAAATAGACGCACCTCTTTGGTCGCATCTCTACAAATCATGCTGTTATGTCCCTTCCTAATTACAGAATACAGCTTAAGTTTGCCTGATTGAGGTCATAAGTAAAAACAATCAGAAAATAGAGAAAATAACAAAATCCATATTGGCTTAACAGTAAAGAGATTAATTGAAAACAATAAATTCATATTTACCTTATTGCACAGCGGAATTTGACGTAGATATTTGTAATATTCCTCAGAATAAGTAAATCAGACAATAATTAATTCAAAAATAGATAAATCAGATACGCAGGTGAAAGATGAGCAGAAGATTCATATACGTATTTTACCATAATGGTTCATTTGGGTTTAGTTGAACAGTAAGCTGATTCATTTGTTTTATTTGTTCCAGAAACATGGTATAATTAGATTTCTTAATTAGTTCTTCACCTTTCCTAGAGAGACAGTGGATGGTAAGGGTGGTTCATCATGGCCAGACCCAAACCCAGGAGCAGTCACTTGCCCTCCTGGCCTACTGGTTCATCCTCACACAATAGGTGGTATATTTGGGTGGGCAATCGACCCCCCTACAGATCCCTTCTCCCTGGGAAAGCAGACATATCAATTCAGACTTCTAAATTAATTAATTCATCACCCTTTCCAGAGAGCCAGTGGATGGTAGAGGTGGTTCACCTTTGCCAGACCCAAGCCCAGGAGCAGTCACTTGCCCTCCCAGCCTACTGGTTTATCATTACACAGTAGGTGATCTACTTGGGTGGGCAATATACCCCCCTACAGATCCCCTCGCTTCCCTGGAAGGGTATTTATGAACAATGTATGTTATTAGTATTATTATGATTGTAGAGCATTAGTTTAGTGTCATCATTTGGAAGCCTATTGAGTCTATGCATTAATACATTCTCCAGATTGAAGCGTCCATGCTGAGAATTATCAATATTCAGAAATTACAGTGACCAATAGTTAATCACTAACGTATTATATAAAATCCATTACCTAGTTGCCAGAAACATTCTTACTGAGACAAGAAACGATCTGTGTTTTAGGTAATCTTTATATTATTAACATTATAGTCGCTAAATGAATGGAGAGGACCTATTCACTTAAATATCGTATTATACTGACTGTCAGATATTCGAATTACAGAATTAAAGGCACCGATAAAGTTATTCCTATGTGGTTTCTGGTATGAGATCATACTTCCAGTATATATTATATGAATTCGATTAGAGACAGAATTTAACATTATCGTAGCACATGAATTGGAATTGTTACAAATACGGTATAGACATAATACTTGATTTGGTATTTAAACAGTTACAGGTTCAATACATATAAAGAATGTAATTCCCTTATTCGGTCTGAGTATGGTGACATACAGTAAATTACTGAAAATTATATAGTAGATTTGTTACAGTTATAATTAGCTGTGTGAAATGGTTTTACATTCGTGACATACTGAAGTGATTTCTATCATACTTTAGATATACGTATTACTCTTTGCAATATCTTAGCAACAATTATTACCATTCCTTTAGGAGATGAAGACATACCTGAAGCGTCTTCTTTCTGAATTCCTTTTGGTTGTTTTATACCCCTATCGTGTTAGTCAGGGTGTAGATGTGGACTGAGGCAGCAATAGTGGTGTCAGAGTCCTTCCTTCCTCCGGTAATCCCTTGTCCTTAATACTTTCTTTTCTTTTCCACCAACGTAATGCCCCCTTACATCCTCTACCTGGACTCCCCTTTATTCTTCTTGAGGAGCCATGATCCAAGATATTGGGACGTGACCTGTGTTGGGTCACATCTCTATGGTTGCAATATACGTAACCCATTTAGTCCAATAAGATATAATAATGAGTTTTTTTTTGTTACATTACTGACATTAATAGATTATTAACATATTTTTCCATCTTTTCTTATTATAGCATTTATAAATATTTATTTTCTTATTAAAATAAAGAATTTAGAAAATACAGATAACTCATATAAAAGATGATTAATATTTTCATTCATAGAAATAATGATCACCTTAGGAATTATTAATGGGACATGATATGGCCATTAACTTGACTATATTTTAATTATATTCTTTTATATTTTGATTTAGTTTTTAATATTTTATTTTTATCATTCATTATTAAATTCTATTTCAAAGTGGGGACATTACACATGCCTCTAACTAATAGCTGATCAAACTTGTTAATCGCTGCCCCTTGTCTAATGATTAGTCACTGTTTGGATAACTAATCGATTGATTAGTTAGTTGCTGATTGGATTGTTAATGAAAGGTATGTTTATTGACCCACCAATCCTCATTCCCACGATGATGATTGATGGTCAAATATGGTGGTCTTATACAATCTGCGATCTTTTCCTAGTGCAACTATAATGTTGTTATTAATGTTTGTTTTGCTTGTTACTCCGTGCTCGATATAGTAAATTGTTCATGGAGGCTTCGATATGTGCATTGCTTTATGCTGATGACGATCCAGGTCAAGTGTATGGGATCACTTGATGTTAACTCACAGACATATGGCTTAGTCGATTTGACTCAAGACTTGAACATACAAATAGATGAGTAGCATATGTGTTTTGGACATAGTTGATCACTCGGTTTGCTTATGTCTCAAAGTAGAGCTGTTAGTGGTACCATGCTTATTCCAATATCTCCTCTTGACATCAAACAATCCACCTTATTGTCTATCCTTCAGAAGACACTTGATGGGAAATCATGATGTCTTATAATTAGGACAATTTTCCTAGATATGATATCACTTCAACTTTGATTCCCTTGATTTATTCTTATTCATATTTGTGGTCGATCACTTACATAGTTCATAAAATATCCTTTATTACAGGCTAACTGTTTGTAATGCTATAATGCTATGTACAATTGATACTTCTACTTGCCAACTAATTTCAAAGTGTCAAGGTCTGCCACACCTTGAACACATAAGTGTTTTATTGCTTCTTATTATAAGGTCAGAGATGGGGACATCGCATCTCTTCTTGTGAATTCCTTTACACTTCATGCTTTAGATTGTCCTCGAAATGCCCCTGCAATTTCCCTCCAGTTTTCTTTATGAGATTTTCAACCTATGATTCACACACATAGGCACATGGATTTTATATGCTTTGATACTAAATTGAATCATTGAGAGGCAATGAATAAATTTATTATGAAGGGGCAATCAATATATCCAAGAGAACTTTAGCTTGATTGAGAAAGTTGATTAACTTCCAAGCAACTACTATATGTTTTTAATTAGATAAACAAGGATTTTGAAAGGGCCTTGACCTTTATACAGAGAAGAAGAATAAGCATTAAGCCCAACAGAACATAAACAACAGCCACAAAACAGCATAAGACACAACAAAACTAAAGCTAACAGCCTAAAGCTAATAAAAACCAGCCTGAAATCAGGCTGGTTTACAAAATTTATCCAAAGATCTTTGCTTAATCGCAGTAGCAGGATCCTTCTCCCCAACTCTGAATTTCTTAAGACAAGGAGGAGATATAAAATGACCGGCACATTCTTCTATCAACCCAAGTGCATTATCCATCCTTGAACAATCCATAGAGGATTTCCCTTAAATGTCAGCTTTTTGGACCTCCTGATAGGCAGGAAAGGACTCTTCATTAACCAGCAATTGATCTTTCTTCTAAACAAATTGTTGTTTCTTATTTTTCAGGCAGTTGGTGTGGGCATGAGCCACTTTATTACAATAATGACAGATAACCGAAGAGTCTTCATACTCAATCCACTACACCCAATCACCAAATTTTGAGGATAAGGTAATCTAGTGTTCCACGGCCGTTGGGGACGGGAAGACGGGGGGATGTGGGGATGGGCTTTGGGGACGGGGAGATGGGGGCACAAAGGGAAAAAGTTTCGGGGACGGGTTTCAGGGACGGGAGGACTTGGGCCTGGGAGGGGGAAATATGTTTCCGTGGAACACTGAGATTCTGGTAATCTGAGTGAGAACCTGATTTTTCTCCAAAAGCACACAAAATCAAGCAAATAACAAGCACTTCATGAATTTTGTAATCTTATCAATAGCACTATATTGCCCAAAAGAATTCTCAATAATCATGAAAGTTTTTTCATTCCAAAATTTGAAGGGTAGTCTTGGTAGATGAACTCAAATAGGAAACAAGAATACTTCCTTCAAAGGGTTGAAACTAGGAGACCAATTTTGAAGACAAAGACTATTCAATCCCATAAACTAGGGACCATCAAGAAGGATCCTAGAGCAATCTTCTTTTGAAGAAAAAAAAAAAAGAGAAAAGGCATTCAACATTTTAGTAACTTGAACCTTGCCTCTAAGAATCAAAACCCGAAGGATCCATTTTCTAATCGCATCAATATTGGGATGGTTACCACAAGATCTCCCAATTATCAAACTCCTTAGCCAAGCACTCACCTCAGCCATAAGAGAATCGAGAACATCTATTTGGATTTGCACATCCTCCAAAACCCAGGAGAAACTCCCTTGCTAAAACTCCTAACAACATGAGGGGAAGAAACAACAACAAGAACATCAAAACTCCCATCCGTCTCACCATTCTCCAAAGAAGAAACAACATCCACACCATAGTCCTCCAACTCTTAGAGAACCTCCGAATCAACATCAACCTCCGAAAACACCCTCTCAAACTTTGGAGAAGAATTGGCCACACACTTGCGGAGAACCTTTGAAACCCTAGGACCAACACCAGAAGGAGATAAAACAACATCATCCTTAATGAATTGGCCCTTCTTCTCAAACCCAAAAAAGGATTGAACCAGAAGTAGTTAAATTGGAAGGGAAGAGAAACCCTTTTCTTAGACCCAAAAAAGGATCACTAGCATTGACCACCACCTTAGATTCATCGACGTACTTTTTCTGCTTTAGGTGGGCTTCCAAGAGAGTATCCAGAAGGAGTTTATACTTTATCCTCATTGTCTGGAACATCCATAGGACCCAAGACACAAGCCCCATCTAAAGGAGAGAACACTTCATCTGAAGGAGAAGGAAAATCTCCTTCCATCCCCCACCAATGAAAAGTCTCAACATTGACCTTGCCAACAACATCTTCACCATAAGGCCGCCAACATCCTCAACAACAATTGAAATAATAGAAGAATATGCCAAAACAAGGGAAATGAGTGCGCAACCATCTGCCACATCTTCGTCATCTTTAGCATTATCCTCATCATCCACAACCGAATTTGAGTCCACAACCACCTTCGCTAACACTTAGTAAGCCTTCATAGCCCTCTCAGAAATGGTTGTAGAGGATGTCCTTACCCCCCTCACAACACTCGCTCATGTTTCTACTATATGTTAATAATTATATGATTATTATTATTGACATAATTATTACAATAATGTAATATTATAAATATTATTACATTCCAACAATAACATCAAATTAGACAAATATGCATTTAGTTGGCACTGGGTCGTGTTGATGTGTTTTTTATGCACATGCGAACACGGAATAAAATACCAAGGTATCTTATCCTCTCTTGAACAAAGTTATCCGAATGTTGAAGATTTGTCTAAGGATCAATCAAAATAACTCCAAGGTTCTGGTATGTAGGGTCTCTACGTGTGGATAAGCACAGTTGGTTTGATGTGATTATGCTGGAATCACAAGGGGACTTACATTTGAATGCCTGAACGCTTAATTAGCTGGAACTTGAGTCCTAACTACTCGCCGGGAGATAAAGACATATCAAAAGCATAGGGGCTAGAGAATCAATTCTAGGACCTAGAATGTAAGAATATAGATGAATGACTAGGTGGAGTCCTACTGGGCTAGGTCTCACCATCAAACTGAACAATTTGACACCAGCTCAGTCCAATCTTCTAAGGAATGCTTCGAATATGTTCAAATCGTTACAGCATCAGACATTGATCACCATTCAAGTTAATGCATGAACAATGTACGTATAACAATTCGAGATTAAGCTCATTCAATGTCAGTTGACCACACAGGGCGCACTTACAATCAGTAAGAGGCTAGTGGTATGGACTAGGCAGATTCCACACAAGTGCATTCAACAACTTTTTCCATTCAATCTAATCATTTACCATCTAATATGAAGATTCAACAAGAAACCATGCACATTGCAAAGAAATGACATATTTCACCATATCTTCAATGAAAATGGAGTCTTTTACAACCAAGGCAACAATTTCTTGCTTTCTCTTCCTACTTTATTCTAATTACTATCTAAGCTTCTGTTCTTCTATAATATTCACTAACTATTCACTATTAACCTTTACAAATGAAGAGCCAAAGCTTTATATAGAGAGCTCTTTACATTTCAATGGCTCTGATTGATTTACAATCAATGGATAGGATTTCAAGATGAAAACCCTAATTAGGGTTTGTTACAACAAACTCCTTTAGCCAATGAGAAAATTACATTCAATGCATGAGAACCAATAGGAAACAGGGGTAGGTACATCGGAGTTTGTGCCTTTGTGCATAAGCATGATTCATCGAATCTGGACATGCTGATGTGGACCTTTTGACTAGAGGAACAGTGACTGGGATTCCATCTTGTCTTGTGTTTGTGCTTGGTCAAGGAACGTTGTATCTCTTGATATTCAATGTGATGATGATGAGAAGCTAACTTTGATTAACTCTTTTGAAACTATCTACTTCTTCAACGTACCCTTGCACTGACCTTGGTTAATCCTCCTTTGCCCCTGATGTACTTGATGAATAGCGTACCTTTCCTTGACTCTCTTGTGCTTGATAAGGCTTCTTCACGGTCAAGTCATTCCTTCTTCTCTGGAAGCTCATCTCTCTTTGAAGTGCTTGTATGATCCTTCTTCTAATATCTTGTGATTTTTCTATGTGATACAATGAGGTCCTTGAGGATGGCTAGCTCCATTGCTTGCAATTATTGATCATTCGAAGTCGTTTCAACTTAATAGCACTTTGAGTCTTCCTCCATACATTTGAGGTGTCCTTGATGATGATGAAGCTTGAAGAGGTCACCCCTGTCCTTGCCTAATCTCCTTCCAACTTGGTCTTGTAGATTTGCAAAACAAACAAAAGATGGTGTCAAGCACATATGATATATTCATCCTAACATGGTATTTCTCACTTCAAACCATCAACAAGAAGGCACTAGGATCAATTTCGCTCTGGACCCTTTGGAAGGTACATGAGCGAATTAGGAGTTGTCTCAAGTTTTCTCACTTTTCAAATGAAAGCACTCTCAAATTCATAGTTCTTAGGATTGCTTGAACACTGGAATCACCTTTAAGAAGACCTTCAACACAATTTCATTAGCTAAACCCTCTCTCCCAAGGAATTTCGCTCCTATACCCTTGGAAGGACAGGACCTATAATGAAAATTCGCTCTGGACCCTTTGGAAGGACAGGACCTATAATGAAAATTTGCTCTGGACCCTTTGGAAGGATAGGACCTATAATGAAAATTCGTTATGGACCCTTTGGAAAGGTCAGGAGCGAATTTGGCATTTTGCTCAATTCTTCCTTCATAGAACTTCATCTCTCAACATTTTCCTCATCAAAATCAAGTCATTTGCCTTTAAAAATACTTAGGAATGGGTTGGTTCAAAGGTTTGAGCAAGGTACAAGGTTTCTTGAAGAAGTTCGCTCTGGACCCTTTGGAAGGGTCAGGAGTGATTTTGCTCCTTTAGGCTCAATTCATACTTCTTTTCTCATAACTTTGTCTTAGACTTGAACTTTGATCCTTTTCTTTACATACCCAAGCCAATTTGCTCTCACTATTGCTCAAAATGACAACCATTCAATGACTTTGGAAGGTACATGACCCTTTGAGAAAATTTGCTCTGGACCCTTTGGAAGGGTCGAGAGCGAATTTGACCTTTAAACCTCAAATTCTCAATTTCTTCATGTTCCAAGTGTATTTAACTTCTTCAATTCACTTTCAAAGCATTAAAATTCTTTCATTTACGTCATGGGGGTAAGATTTATGGTCCAAACTAGGTGCAAGGAGGGAAATCTAAGGAAATTCTCTCCTGTACCTTTGGAAGGGTTAGGAGTGAATTTGGCTTCATGGCTCAATTTTCATCATCCAATCCTGTTTGAATTCGCTCACAAGGCATAGATAGGTCAATCTTCATTCAATCAAGGCATAGGAGCAAGATTTTTTATCTAAGTTAGGTCCAAGAGAGGAGATCTAAGGAAATTGGCTCCTGTCCTTTTGGAAGGGTCAGGAGCGAATTTAGCATTTTAGCTCAAATTCTTAACCTTTATCAGTCAATCTTGTTTCCAATTCATTCTCAAGGCATGTACACATCAATCCTCCCTTGATCACTCCATAGTAACAAAGATTTTGACCCAAACAAGGAGCAAATAGGTGTTTTGAGAAAATTTGCTCCTGACCCTTTGGAAGGGTCCTGAGCGAATTTGGCTTTAGAGCTCAAATTCTTCACACTTCCTTGCTCAACTTCTTGTCAACTCACCTTCAAAGGCATGGATAGATCATTTTCTCTCTCACTCAAACCGTGGGAAGAAGGTTCATGATCCAAACTGGGGGCAAGAGAAAAGTCTAAGGAAATTCGCTCCTGTCCCTTTGGAAGGGTTAGGAGCGAATTTAGCATTAATGCTCAAATTCTTGACTTTCTCTCCAAATTACCTAGTCAAAGTTTGTCCAAAGGCATCCCCAAGGGTGAATTCATGCCAATCTCTCTCAATTAATCATTCTAGAGTGGGATTTTATCCAAATTAGGAGGGCAAAGGGAGTTTAGGAGGAATTCGCTCCTGTACCTTTGGAAGGGTTAGGAGCGAATTTGGAAGATAGGCTTAGCTTTCTCTTCATCTTGTCAAACTTTCAAGTCTAGACTTGATCATTAGGCATTTTCTAAGGGCAAATAGGTTAGTTCCATGCCAATCAAAGCCTAGAAGTAAAAGGACTTCATCAAACTAAGTGAAGAAATCTTTAACTCCCCCCATTCTCTCCTTCATGATTGTACTTGATCTTTACTTCATCATCCTAATCAAGACTTAACCCCAAAACTAGACCAAGGCCAGACTTAAAGAGAGCTTTCAAAGAGACCTTGACCTGGGCCACCCATTGGTTCATCTCAACCTAATGAGAGCATCCTATTCAAATAAGCTCTCTGACAATTCTAATGCAAAGATCAATAGGCAAGAACCTAAAAGACTAAGCCAAGAAAACTAACCCTAGAAAGCAAAAAGTAGGGGTCCCCATTTGCAATGGAGCGATGTGTGAATATGTCACAACAAGTCGGAAAGGTAAAGGGGGCTAGGCAACCAAATTTTGAATTTGAATTTTGGAAAGAAAGGGGACAAATTTGTGACCACAAGAATGTCCTAGGATGGGCAAATGCTTAGGTTTAGGTGGCTAAAGGGTATATGAAGGTAGGTGCAAAAATTGAGTGATAAATGTGCTGATAAGGTGAATGTGGAGGTATGGGTGCATACAAGAATAAGGTAACAAGGTAAATCTAAGTAATTGAACTAGGACACTCAAGTGCCATTAAGGCGAATGAGAACCTATGAGAGCTAAGGCAAAGGAGGGTTAGTAAGTGATTTGAGACACTTAATAGATAGCCAACTAACTCTAGAAAGCTAAGAAAGCTTCTTGAGGAGTTAGCACAAATTAACCAATATGTGTGGACCAACAACATGATGGGTTAGAAGTTGTAGTACAAAGTTCAAAAAGTATACGGTCTAAGAGCCACTAAAAGATTGTCAACAATTGATGTTGGTGTGCCTGGTTAGTAATTGGCATAATAAACTAAACAAACAACTTGATAATGCACTTGGGGGTAGTAGAGAAAGTCTCCCTTGGATCAAATAGAAAGTAGTTGATCAAGACTTTTTTGGGTGACGAGTGATCTTCTATTGAATCCAAATGTTAGGGAGGTAAGAAATCCTCCTTAAGGCATCAAGGTGAAAAGCTGAACAAGCCTTTGAGTGAGATAGATAATACTACTAGTGAGATTAAGGTGGGGAACTAGCCAAGCCTTGTAGACCATTTCACTAGATGAGGATTCTGGTTGAACAAGCCTCCTTAAGGTGCCAAACAAGTCTCTTAACCACAAATATGCGAGCTAATCGAACTTCTTTGGTTGTTGAGGGAGGCACACAAACATAAGTGCAAGAGATAAACAAGTCTCCTAAAGTGATAATCATGTTGCCCAACAAAATGAATGGGAGTTATACAAGCCTACTAAGCTGTTCACCAAGCTACCCAACTAAAATAATGAGAGCTAAACAATCCCCCTTTTGGGATGCATATCTGACAATTAATGTTGGTGGTAAGTGTGGTTATCTTGGGATGGTCCCCATGCTTGGGATAAGACAAATTTGGAGGGTTTTGAGAACATGGATTGTTGGTGTTGGAAATAAGCCACACCCGGACCGACGATGGACTGGTCCAAGAGGGGCCAGTAGCTCAGTGGTAGAGCACTCCAGCAGTGTATGGAAGGTCCTAGGTTCGGATCCTAGCTGGTCCATGTCTCAACATGGTATCAGAGCTAGGTCCAGGCTAGGAGCCCCAAGCACACGAGAGGTGTGGCTTAAGGGGGGGTGTTGGTGCTGGAAATAAGCCACACCCGGACTGACAATGGACTGGTCCAAGAGGGGCCAGTAGCTCAGTGGTAGAGCACTCCAGCAGCATATGGAAGGTCCTAGGTTTGGATCCTAGCTGGTCCATGTCTCAACATGGATGACATGGATTTTGGATGTTAAGTTGGGGTTGCAACAATACAAAAGAAGATCACTTTGAGATGAGAGTTGAAGAGTCACAACTTGATTAGCATTCTCTAGGTGGACCAAATGAGCTTTGGGAGGTAGAAGGGCCACCAAGGCACGTGAAGAGTATGGTTGTATGGTTTTAGAAACCATTGGCTTTTTCTTGAATCAATCATGCTTATAAATGAGAGGCTTGGTTGTGGTTTTCATAGTTGGGCTTTTGTAGTAAGTAGGTGTCTTCCTAATGTTGTCAGAATTCTGCTAGATTTGGAGCATATATTGGAGGACATATTTCGTTGATAATATAGTGAGTGGTACTGATTTGATGCTGAATTTATATATTATCCGTATATTTTGGAAGGGTTTTGCTTCTATGTCCATTGTTGCTGATTTAGTTTAATATTTCAGATTTGTGGTTATTACAGGTCCGATGTAAATTATGGACAAAACTACATCCTAGTTTGGAGGTTGATAAGCGCAATGGACAAAACTTCAAGTTGTGGAAACTCAGTGTGGAGGGTCTCTTAGTTGAGATCAATGGGTGGTGGTTTTACATGAAAAAAACTTTCCATTATGACAAATGATGAATGTTAAAACTTGCTGGGAAAGCATGTAGAACCATTAGATTGTGTCTTGTTGATTTAGTGTTGTTAAATGCTTCTAATGAAAATACATTGCATAAACTGTTACAGAAAATAGAGAATATGTATCAAACAAAGTCTGTTGTAAACAAACCTTTCTTGAGGAAGAAATTTTATTCCTTGATAATTGGTGATGGAGACATAGTTATCAATCATTTAAATGCATTCAACATCATTGCAAGTCAACTAGCATTTGTAGATGTGAAGATGGACAAGAAAGATAAATCTATAATATTACAAGTTTGTTGTCTTCCATATTCATTGAATAACCTTGTCATGGCAATTAGTAGCACTTCTTCAAAGTCAAAGCTTGAGGAAATGGTGGCTGTCATAATGTCAGAAGAGATGAGGAGAAATCTCATAGGTGTTGGTTAAAAGGATGTTCTCATGGTGAGAGGAAGGACCAAAGGAAAGGGGAAGAAGTAAGGAGGCAAAGGGAAATCTAAATCCAAAGGCAGCTCTCCTAAAAATTCAAATTTGAAATGTTAGAATCATGGAAAAACAATACATTTCAAAAAGTAGTGTAGATTCAACTTCAAGTAACGTGACAAGGATGAAGGTGCTTCTTCCATCTATTCAAAATCGTCCAATGAAGAACTAAGGATTCTTCTGGTCTAATTGTGTCTATATATAAGGGTTTAGGGTGTTCACACAATCTTCATTTTTGGTCGTCACTTTTTGAAGTTCTCTTGTTAGGATCTTTGTATTTGGAGGTTGCCATCTTGATGTGGTTTTGTTTTCTTATTTCTGCTATTTAGTATTTTGGTAATTAGCCTTTATCTAGAACTCAGATATTCTCTACTATGCTTGTTTTGATCACATTATGTAAAATTGCTACTGCTCTTTCTGTTAATTACATTGTGCCATAAAGAAATATTCTTACATCTTATAAAAATTACTACCAATCTATTTTCTAAGGAAGATCCCCCTGAGAGTAATATCATAGGGCGATGCATCTTTATCCAAAATTTAAAGAGTTAGCATTTGATTATGATAAATTAATAATTTTTGACACCATGTTACCAAGTTCATAGTTATGAGCATCTGTAACTTTGCTCTTCCCGGCTTTCCTTAGCCACTCCTGTCATGTTCTTCAACCTTATTCTTAGGTTCATCATAAATTATTTTAGAGGCTTTGAATAATATTTAGTTTGACTAATTAACAAATATGTAAATATTATTATGATGATTTCTCTTCTTATTGAATAAGCAGTTAAGAATGTAACTTTTGATAGATGATGTGGTTTTATCTGCTCTATATATGTTTAAAATTCTAGTTATTTATCATGTACTGCTCAAACTCAATACTAGTTTTCATTTATCTTTTATTTTTTTGTAGTCCAGCTTTTCTGTTTCAAAGCCCAATTATTATATATGATTTAGGTGATATAACCTTTCCTTTTAACCTGTGCAGATTAAAGATGCTGGGGGTTTAGATGTAATTCCTTCTGGCAAAGCTACTGACATAGAGCGCATTGACATAAATGAAAGAGTTATTGCTCTTGAACGCCTCAACCCTACACCTCGACCAACTACGTGAGTGATCCATTTTACATGTTGGGCAGTTTGTCATGGAAGATAACATGAGTCATGCCCTTTCAAAACGTTTTTAGTTCATATGAGGGTAATCGGTGTCTCATGATCAGTGAATAAATTGTTGTGTTGAAGTAGGTGGTTTGGGTTTTATTTTTATGTTCTGTGGCATGCCATTTTCTTTGTGTTTGAGCTCAGGTCTAATGATACCTTTGTGTTGTGTAATGGATATACATTTTACTAATTGTTGTAAAATATGACATATGTAATGAGGTTTAACAATACTGTTAGACTGTTGAGGAGGGAAAAAAATGAAGTTCCACATTTTATATTCAAGAGACATTGGGTTAGACACACTAACCACTTGCATTCACACTGTAGATATGACTGTATGGAAGCTAATTTACAAAGTAAACTGGTGATACCTTATGCTACAGTTAGAGAGACCAATCATAGACTTGATCCACAAAGAAACACATACGTGCCTTGAAAGAATGTAGAATGGATTTTTATTTTAATTTATTGCTTTTTTCTTTCTGGAGAGGGGCAGAGTTTTGGCAGCAGGGAAAGGCTGAAGGTGGTGAAAAAGTGAGTCGGAAAAACTGAATCATATAACATACAAGAAGCACAATTGTATTTAGTAAATATACAAACCTTCACTTGCCCGCTCTGCCCAAGAAATGGGAACACATGTTTGTCATTGTACCCCTATATCAAGTGATACATATAATACCTAAGAATATAGACCTGAGTACATATGCGAGTTATCAAGTCATCCATTAAAGTTTTGAACAATGAAAACTTGTCTTATAGAAATCTAATTAAATACCAACAAAAGCTACTCTACATTTTACCAACCAAGACAGACACTTGGAAAAGTCTGAACAAATCAAATTATTCGAGCTATCTACTCATGACTCATGTGTCTATAAAGAAAGCTATTTTCTAATGTATGTGGAACAGTGGAAGAAAGAAGTATTTTGAATCCTACGAAAGGTCTTACTTCAAATATGCTTTCTGAGCTGACAGTCCCAAAAGCTGTCGGTTCTTGTCTTTATCTTTTTCACATTGAGCATAAATTTCATTTGTTAGATCTGTGTTGACATACATAAATTTATTGGCAATACCTCAGTACAGATCCAATCAAACAGGAACCTTGAATTTGAATGAGAAGGCACTAATCCATATAGAATTTATGAAACTGCTATGAAACAGTATGAAGCTGTCCCAGTTCAAGATTTCAAGTGTTTCATCTAAAATTGAATTTTTAAATCACATTCTACGTGTATTGTCTTACATATGATAGCTTTGTCACTTGACCTATAATGTTGAGCAGACCCAGGTAATGGGTTTGTACTTTTTGGGTAGAATTAAGTCCCTAGAGTTATCTTGTGATGAGAAGTAGAACCGATTCTTTATCTGCATCTTACAGAGCATACCAGCAGGCTAGACTTATTCTGAATAAATTCTTACAAATCATCTTGTGAATAGAAACAATATATAGCCCTAAGAAGACAATCTCTTGATCAGAACCAATTCTTCCTTTGCATCCTATAGTTCAAGCCAGCAGGCCACATTCCTTTTGCATAAATCCTTACAAATCATCCTGTAGATTGAACGAATAGAGCCTTAAGAAGTTTTGAAACATGCAATACCATGTTCCCTGGTTTCTGCCCCTTGCAATGACTGAAATTATAATTGCATAAAATTACAAATTGTCAAGAAAGAAAAGTTAAGAAAACACATTATTTGATGCTTGGATACTGGTAGGGTAATTTGGTGATGAAAGAAGATTGATAAGAAAGAAAGATGTCTCTTTAATTCTAAATGGATGCTACGAGAAGCCATCACATGTATAACATAGAAGAAAGATGGAAATGTTATGAAACCTAAAGAGGGAAGAATATAAAATCTATTTTGGAATATTGGACAAACCTTATTGAGAATTTTTTTAAAGCATTGATTGCAGATAGGGTGTAACTCATCTCAGTTGACATTTCCATTATTCAACTTGCGGGATCCATTTGTTGTTGGAAATATTGTCATTGATGTCAAAGGCACTCAGTGGAGATCGTTGGCAAAGATATTGTCATTGATGTCAAAAGAGTATGGATGAGATTGTTGAACATATTGTCATTGATGTCTAAGGAGTTTGCCACATGAGAGTGACAATAAGAGTGAAGGTGAGACAAGGAGAAGAAAGAATATATTAAGAAACTCAGTTATCAAAATATAAGAAGGAAACAATTTAGATAGTCTCATTCATATGCCAACCAACTTCTTTGGTTTATATGAAATCACATAATACTTACAATGGCGTCTGCATTGAAGAATTTTGGCAAAGGCATTTAAAGCCAGTGCTGGCTGACCACCTTATTAGATGTTTTAAGGCAATCCTATATATATATTCGCCCAAGTATGAGAGAGCATTAATTAATAATATGTGCAGCATTTGAGATTAATTTGGACTAACAATTAACATTAGAATAGAGAAGATATTATTGTTTTTGGAATGCAGCAATTTATGTGTAAAGATGCAGTGAATATATTCTATAGAGCAGCAAGTTATGAACTAATAAAGCTGCAATCACAATTAGTAATTGAAAAGGCTTTAAAGGCAGCGCTACACGTTATGAAGGAAGTATTTAAGGCAGATATAGTTATAAAAGGCAGCAAATTAAGGTTTGAATTAAAGGTGGTTTGATAACATGTAAAATCCCCAACCTAGTTTAACACAATTCCTGCTGTTTCCAAATTGTTTTGTTGTTCAGGTATTTGGTCAAACAGTTAGCTACTGTTGTTTTTACTTATATTTCTCATTCATTTGTTCTACTCAATCATATTATTTTTGTATTGCACCAATCTTAGATTTACTGTTTATTGTTCCAGACCAATTTGTTTAATTGAGAACACTGGCTAAATGGTAGAACTGGAAAGGAACATATATTTCGATATTTCAAAAGAATCAACTAATTATATTATCTCTGACCTCTTTATAGTAGTTTGAATGATCAGCATTTTCAATGTATGTAAAGCTGCTCCTGATACACGTTCCAGTCAAACTTCCTTCACAGAATAAACAGCTGCATAGTAACATTCAGATTCCATATATGCTCACTGCTGATGACGACCACTGGAAGTTAAGACTTCTGACCACCCGATAACTGTTCTTTTATGTATGGAATTGCCAATCTGAATCACCACTGAAAGTTTGGGTACTCCCGTTGTAGGCTGCTTGACAAGATATTCTGGGCTGCGATGATTAGAATCCCATGTATTTGAATGTCTGTAGCCATTGATTACGTGTCTGAGAATCATTCAACATATTTTGCAGGGAATAACACACGTATACAGTCAGAATCACCAAATATAGTCTCAAAGTATACTCCATGTGCAACTCCCAAGGAGCCCGATGAACACATTTGCAACATTATCCATAGTATAATGAGTGCCTGAAGACTCCGTTATAGCTCCTCACGTCCACCTACTGGAATCTCCGAACATAAATCTGCAGGCAATAAGTTCTCTATTGCACACACAGTCTCCAGTAAATTTCTTCTTCACAGAATAATATTACAGCAAAACCAATGAAAGAGCCTTTGAATATTCTTGACAATATTAAATACTTCCGACTTCAGTATTTGCAATGAACTTGAAGCCCATGGTTAATTCATATGCTAGGAATTAATATAATTCTGGTATCTCTCACTCGTCAGTATCTATTTGCAGTTAAAACTCCCAATGTTGAATCATGAATTGTCCCTTAAAAATACTTCAAACTCTGGTATTTAATCAAATTTCAGAGGGGGCATTCCAGCTTCTTTCCGGCCAGCAAGAACACCACATCGAACAGAATAGTCTCACAACAAATCATAATATCCTCATACTCACGGCCTTTCTAAATAAGCCCAAATGGAGAAGACAAATATTGCAAACCGATATATGTGTCTGCTACTAATAACATCGGGTGAGGAAGATAGATTCGGCCTCCGCAGTTTAATACACAGCCACTTAACCTTTGCAATGTTCAATAATTTATTCCCTCAGCTGATAATAATAATATTATGTGAAACATCAAATGTATTATCTAAAAGTCCGATATCATCAAATGCCAAACATTAAATATAATATCAAACTCATATAGTTTAAAGTCCATCAAATAAACCCATAACGAATATGTGCAACTGCTCACGGATATTCAACAGGAGAGTCGTGACAAGGAATAACTGTGCTCCTCTACAGAAATTGACACACCAAACAGGACACAAACAATAATAGGCAATATAAACTTTGCTGGCATTAAATATTAAGAACAGCAAATTCCATTTAATGTGAATACAGCCCACTAGCTTACCTCAGATAATTGGAAATATAACCAGGATGACTTCTTCTATATCACTTCTGCATGAAAGTCTGTTATTCTCTGTCTCCCATATTTTTGTAACCTCCATTTGGCAATATATCTCTAATAAAGATTTTCTGTATAAACCAAACTCTCTGATGAGTTAGGGAAGTGAATGTCTGATCAAACATACGACTCTAGGACCTCAGTTAAGACATTAAAATTTCTGTTAGTGTGTTTGAAGACCAATTATTAAACTAATTTGGGCAATACAGGAAAACTGCATTATATTAGGTTTACTGTTGTGATGATGTGCAAGAAGTCCTTTAAGGAACAACACTTTGCAGGTCAGTAGCTTTTTTAGTAGTAACAATTAAACTTTTACTTAAGAACGCCTGAATTTTTTTAGTCTCTTTGACATAGCATCGACAATTACATGGAGCATGATGGTTCAGAATGAATACAATTAAAATCCCAGGGAAGTTTGCTTAGAATAATATTGAAGTTCTAGACATTTAACCATTTGATCATGGGATGAACTTCAAATTTGTGGACATTATTTAGGATGCTTTTTACTTCAGTCATTTCTTGGAATTAAGTTGGAATATCTTTACGCATTGAATGAACAATACACTTCCTAGAATCTGCCAGAAGAGGTTAGTGAACCTTAAGAATGCAACTGAGTTATTTTGATGGGCTTTAATTTGTATTAAGGACTGTGTCTATGACAAAATGTACTAAAGGTAAAGAATGCTTTAATAGATCATGATAGCAAGCTAATTATTTGTATTAAGGGCTGTCTAAAACAAAAAGTAATAATAATATAAAAATCTATAATAGATTAAGATAACTACCAATTCTGCCTGAATTCGCCTCGGCAACAATTATATCTTTCCTTAAGATAGCTTATTTTCCAACTCTCAAATATTGAGAAAGTTGGAGTTTGTGATCTCTAATGATCTAAAAGTTAAGAAACTATCCTTTGTTCGATACATGAACCAATCAGTATAATCTTTTAAATTTATATTTCTCGTGTTACCTATGAACTATATTTCCTGCAGTTATGGTGACTAATAATCATTTCAGTATTTTTTTCATATTGATCATTTTCAGTATTTGGGTATTTAGCAATGGTATAAGGTGAAATACTTTCTTCAATACTCTACGTAACATTGTAGATGTTGTAGTTTTTAAAATAGGAAGAGGTCTTTGTTATTGGAAACTTTTTACATCATGAACATTGATCTCTTTCTATCCCATTTCTTACATCATTTGGAAGAAGTTATGATTTCAGTTATTATTCATGGTATCATTTTTATTGTCAATACCTACAAAAATCAATTTTGGTATTTGTGTTGCTTTTTCCAGGTCACCATTTCTTGAAGGTTCTTGGCGGTTTCAGTGGTTTGGAGGAGGTAGTCCTGGGATGTTGGCTGCAAATTTTTTGCTTGAGTATGTGCTCTAAACTATTGAGAATGTTTACTGAATGTGCTGTGACTAGAATATGATGTCTCTCTATATTCTATGTTGATTTTGGAATATGGATACAGTTGTAAGAATATCTTAAATGCTATCACAATATACTGAGCCTGAGAGATTGATAAATATTAATTTTATTTGTTTTGTAAACCCTATAGAAATGCTTGGAGATGTCATCCCTTATGTCGCCATCAATGATTGCAAAACAGTCAGTTTTTATTGCAAAAATAAGCCAACTTACAATGGTTCAAGAAGTAAGCCCACAATAGAGAACACAAGATATTGCCACAATGGTACATGTTTTATGCTCATTTATATTACATATGTATAGATTACAAAGGATATACAAGGAAGCTTCTAGAGCAAGGAAATTGCGAACTCCTAAGAGAATAGAGTTGTGTGACATTTAAGAATTAGCGATATTCATATTTGACTGTATACAATATTTAATAAAGTATGCTTAGCCCATGTGGACTTCATTTCCTCCTTACTAAGAGAAAATTGTTCTCAATTTCAACCGGCAGTGAGAACCAATTCATAGTTTCCAATTCCATAATTTGCCAAAAGGAAATCAAAATCAGCAGAGTATGGAATGCATACAAACAGAAAATGGTGAAGATGGTGTTCCCAAACAGATAGATTCCATATGTTTACTAAGAGGAATTGGAACATCTGAAAATAAAATATTCTAGAGACTAAAATAGTTTTTCAATGACCAAAGGATCCTCTTACGAATATTTAAGCTCCAAAAATTGATGATTTGCATGGCAAAGGATCTTCATATTGAGGTGTTTCTATTAGATTGGCCCAAAATTTGGATCAAGGACATAGAAGTTAATCATTTTTATCAGCAAATGTGAAGTCGGTGTCCATGCTTAAGCATATAACCTATGGGAAGCTATGAAATAGGAGAATGTACTGATAATCAAGTTGTTAAAAGTCCAACTTTGATTTGTGAGGAAGCTTACTTATAAACAAGAATTGTTTTCCTCTAAGGGGATGGATAACATAGAAATCACTATTGATTTACAAATTTTCTAATTAAATTGAGGCACAAGAGTGAATCTTAGTTGGAGAGATAGATTTGGTCACAAGAGGAGCACATTGTGGGATAGTTCTAATCTTTGAAACAATAACTTCATAATGAATCATATACCAGCCATCTAAAGAGTGCATGATTCCTTGTGATTAGGATGGTGAGTATTTTGTAGAGATGGTAATGTAGGACGATCATCAATTTCCTTGAGAAGTGTAGAATGTGAACATGATTAATTTGGTTGTGTAGATGGCCAGAATTTTGTATATAGATTAGAAAGGATATAAAAGGGAGCATCTATGATGTCTCCAATTGAACAACATTAGGAAATAGGTGATTTTTCAAATATGTTCAAGCTGAAACAATAATCAAATGTCAAATTTAGATGCCAAACCTTAGCTGACCATCACTAATACAACATTCCAAGACCCGTATAAATAAAATATGAAACTTCAAACAACCAACTAAATAAAAACTAAATGCTGATAACAATTTCAAGTGGCTGGGAAAAATCATGAACCAAACCATCATATGCTGATATAAATCCTCAAATACATCACCTAGCTTGAAGATTACCAACTACAACCAATGTGATTTCTGATTTATGTATGAACAGAAAATATGAATTGTCAAATATATTTGCTGATTGGTGAATGAACAGAAATGTGAAACCCTAGGACAATAATTACACTTAGATTTGATATGTAAACAACAATAGTCCACTTAGAAATATCAATTAGAAACACAATATGAGACCCAATTCTGATTCTTGCACTTATGGCAATTGGAAGCTTGATTATAAGTATAACTGCCGATATACTGAAATTTCACCAAATTTCTGTGAATCGAATAACTAAAACTTACTCAAGAACTTTGATTTATGAAGATCTGATGGAGAAGTTGATCCTCTGAGTGAAAAAGGCCATAATGTTGATGGTATAATAGTTGGCATGGCAGCAAGGTCTTAGATAATTTCTGATATTTGTGAATAGCAGCAGCAAATACTTAGTTTCTCCAATTTGGCACTCCAAAAATCACAAAATGGCAACAATAAATGTTGGCAAGCAACAATTCATGCCAATGAATTCTAAAAACTCTCTTCAACGTGGCACTCAGCAATATTGATGAAAATCAGCAATAACAATTATATTCTTGCAAATATAAATTAATCCAATCCTCATCAAGTCGAAATCTTCACTAATTTATTGTAGCTGACACTATAACAATGTAATGTCCCTTTTTCGTCTATTCCAACGTTCCTGGAAACCTCCAACTTTCTTGGAGAGTGCTAGCATTATGGAGAAGGTATTTTGATAGGGGTAGAGAGTTCTTGGAGCCCAGATTAGTATAATGGTATCATCTGTGTGCAGATCAATATTTTGTACGCTCTCCACACTTCTTGGAGAAGTCCTTCATTTAATGCACTCAAGGTATTGATGGTGGGTTGGGATTCCTAATTTTAGCTATTTTATTATTTTCATAACTTTGGCAGTTATGCGGAAAATAATTAAATTATTAATTAATACAAGGAATGTCTCTTAAAATGTACAAACCTATGGTTGTAGATGGTTGATAATTGCAGTCCAAAATCAGAAACACAAGAAATAGAAAATATAAAAATGGTATAACAACTGCAATATTGAAAATCCTTTGCAAAAATCAGCAGTGCTATTAATCACTAAAAATACTTCAACAGCAGCAACAAACTGAAATTTGTAGACGGCATAAAATGCCTATGGTTTTATTTGTTATCTGCCAATGTATTAGTTAATTATCTTAAGTGTGTTGTCACTCTTGGTAGTTCTGTGTCGGTTGGTTGACGGTTGTGTTCCTCTCGGCAACCTTCGGGTTCTTTAAATATGTTGCGTACCGCTAAGGAAGTAGTATGGTATAGTCGGATCTATTGTAATCCTTGGCTGGCCATCTCTAGTCTTCTCTGTAATAATTGCATGTGCAAATAAAGATATATTTTACTGCCGTGTTTGGTATGCATTGTCATGTACATTATTATTTCCTGTATTTAATTTACCAGTTGTAGCGGTAAACAAAAATCACCCAATCCTATGATTAAAAACACTTGTATGGCTGAAAATGATGTAATGTAGCAGCTGGAAATAGTGATGAAAGAAACCGTAAAGATGGAAATAATAATAATAATAGAAGTCCCTAAAATGTTTGCTTTGCGACATGATTGCAATATGCTATCACTACTCTTCCCCATTATGCCTTGTTTTAAATCTTTTATAAGCATATCTATATTTGAAACCATTCCACCAAGCTTATGTTGTGCTATTTCGATACTATCATGAACACAATCTTGAAATCTTTTTGTGGTGCTAAAGATATATCATACATTTCTCTTCCCTATCTCCAGATGGAACTCTCTATGTGGTGGCAACTTTAGAGGTGAAACATTGAACAGCATATAATGCTGATCCAAATAGACTGAATTTCATCATAGAAAGGTGTCTCGCCTATGTATGAGGCCATGGTTGTCTCCATTTGAGGTGTAGTCCAAGCTACTTGTTCCATGCTCTTAGCTCCATCTTCAATGCCTTGAAGTAGTACCTCTTTTCCCTTGAATTTCAACTCCATAGTGAACTCTCCAATAGAATGTAACAATTGCATGCCCAACACTATGTTGGTCTCTTCTAAACCCATGACATAGAAGCCATTACACACCTTGTGTCCACCCAATGTGATGAAAAGTTGTCTTCATGGTGCAGGGAATTGTGAAGCCATCTTATAGTATGTCATGCTTTATAAATTCTTTTTCATATATCTGAGGTTGGCAAACTTGTTTATAGTTTGATTCCCAAAACACCACACCATGCTTAGACAGAGATTCTTGAATATCAGAATAACATCCATTTTTCTTACCACCTTCCAGCATCAAGCATTGTGGTGTCTTGGCAACTATGTAAATATCCATTAGTCTATAATCCATAACCTTCTTTTCAAGTGTACAACTTGGCTCCAAGAAGTGACCTATGAACTGTGAACATTTACCCTTCACAATTTTGTTAGAATTCACAACATATCTTATTTGAATTTTCATGAGCTGTCCTTCTATCCAAATGCATGAGATGAAGAATTCAATAGTGGCATTGGTCTCATCAAAGTCTTTATCGTTTTTGTACATCAAAAGATTACCCAACTCTCATATTCTAAAACAATTTTGAACTTGGATCAAACAATCTATATGCTCTATGTTGGAAATTGTATCCTTCACCTTATCACCCCTTTTAGATTGCTTACCTTGATGACAGGAATCTTGTAATGGCATAGAATAGAGCAATTAATCTGAAATATAACCATCTTTGTCATCCTTAGGTTGTAATCAAAATGCTTACCTTCTTTTGCCTTATCCTCAACACTCCCATTCTTGTGAGTTGAAATTCCAGAGTTAGGTTCAACCAAAACATTCTCCTCAAATGAATGCTTATCCACATAGCTATGTTGAAAATCTATCACATACGACAATGACTCATCCTTTGGAAGATTGATAGATAGTTCATGATCTGGTGAATCTTCCTCCTTCTTAGGCTCTTCACTTCTAACTGAAGAACACAAGCTTATACTGAGAAGGTGGGGGTGAATCAGTATAAGATAATCTTTTACTTTTTCAAAACTTAACTACCATAGAAATATCAATCATGCAAGATCAAACAAATATGCAACACGAGGAACACAAGATTTATGTGCAAACCCTTATGGGAGAAAACCACAGTAAAATATTGCTTATATAAAATCTTTTTGACAAAATTTGTAGGTACCAACCCACAGGAGACACCAATCTCCTTTTTAATGATTTGTAGGCACTAATCCATTGGAGACACCAATCCCCACAATTGAGCACCAACTCAGCAAGGCATTAATATTTTTGTATAAAAGGCACCAACCTCTAACTATAAAAATCTTCTCCAACATTTATTATAAATTTGCTCACAAATCTGCTATAATGCTGCTCATAGATCTGCCATAATTTTACTCATATATCTGCTCATAAAACCTTCATGAAATCTGCCTTTCATTTGTTCTCTTCTTTTACAAGTCTGCTGGTGTAATTATGATTTATCTTCTATGTCTTCACATACAAATCTGCTATAATATGCTCCAACGATTTGCTCATAAACTCCCTTTGAATCTTCTATGAAACCTCTTTTAGATCTGCTCTTAAAGTCTGATATGTAGCTGCTCTTAACTCTGCAGTAAATGTGAAGGATGATTGTTGATTGCTTGATTATATTTTTCCCCCACACAACTTGCATATGTAGCTTCCAAAATATCCCTTCACCCAAAGGAGGTGATCCATCCAAGAGGGCCGGCCGTGTTTGCACATAAATAGATTTAATTTAATTTAATTCTTTCCAATGGTGGTGCTTCACATAGGCATGTCAGCCAGCATCAAGAGTGGTGTCTCTATTTCCAAGAGACACTAAAATGGGGTCGGCCCATTTAGAAATAAATGAAAATTTATTTATTCTACTTTCCAAAGAGGGTCACCCTTATTAAAGGAATAAAAAATATTTATTTTTGATTCAATTTATCCTTCCAGTAGGTGCTCCAAGATGAGGGTCGGCCCAACTAGTAATTTAAATTTGAGTTGTCCAAGATCTAAGTGAATGCTGGGGTCAATAGTGTTAGTCAAATAATAAGTGTTTCTTGAAGATTAAGATTAAGATTTTCATTATTATTTCAGTTCAGGACATTACAGAAACAATGTTGTTATGAGCTAAATTGATGAAAAACTGGATGAGATGATTCGGAATGTATAAACGAATTCAGTGAACCAGCACAAATCAAATGTATTAATAATGAAACATTTTGAAATTTATTCTTGCTGGTGATCAGCTGTTCTTCCATTCTGAAACGAAATTTAATATTATAACTCTACAAGTGTTTAAATGACCTTTCTCATTGGTTGCCCATGTTACCTTTAAAGATTTATTTTAACAAAGGGATGCTTAATTTTCGACCAAAAAAGGCCTTAATCAACCATGCAATGCAATGGACGGTATCCAATCCGACACACATTACAAACTGGGGAGTGGTTCATCCTGTTACAAGTGTAGTTGCCGTTGCACCAAAAGATCGACTTGTTAATGCCTGATAGGCTGATACAACCACTAGACTTATAGAATCCATAGGAGGCAGTTAAGCCATGTCACAAACCTGAGCACTGCACTGCACAACACAAGGAGACCAAGGGCGCACACCTTTCAACAATCCCCCCTCCAGTGCAAGCGAGGGGTTTGAACCTGTCACCAAGCTCTAATACCACTTGTTACAAGTGCGGTTGCTGCTGCACCAAAAGATCGACCTGTTAATGCCCGATGCAACCACTAGACTTATAGAATGCACAGGAGGTAGTTAAGCCATGTCACAAACCTGAGCGCTGCGCTGCACAACACAAGGAGACCAAGGGCGCACACCTTGCAACACATGCTGTGTTAATCTCTGTCCATATATTTTAGGTATGGAAAAAATGTAGGGTACAAATATGACCATTGACAACCTCACCCCTGTTTTGGTTCTGTTTCTTGGACAATTTTGGCTGTGATGAATGTAATGTGGATGGAAAAATTTGGCCTTAGAGAAGGTGATCTCTGTAATGTGAATTTTCTAGGCAACTTACTAAAGCCATAACTTTGTCATTCCTTGGATTCATAGATGTTTTTGTGCCAGTGATGGGGGAATGAATAGGATGCAAATAAGTTTACTTTCGTACTAAATTTTATATGTGAGCGTCAAAGGTTGGAAAACATGTAACCTTAGTGTAACTTTTTCCTTCTTGAAGAACATATAACCCAAGTGTAACTTTTTGCTTTTCTCCATATAAAAAGGATTCTTTTTTTTTTTCTTGCAGTTTGATATTTAATCTACTTTAAGATCAGATTGTATTTCATCTTTTAATTTTTCTTAATTTTAATGTCGTTTCTGGTTGGTAAAATGAATAGATGTTTTGTGCCAGTGATGGAAATGGATGGGATGCAAATAAGTTTACTTTCATGTTAAATTTTATATATAAGGTTTTTATGTTAAGGTTGAAAATGTATGACCTCTTTTTTCTGAATTAATTTTAATTCAGAAATACTGACACAAACTATCAAAATCTACTAATAGGACATTTCCGTCTGCCCTGGCATCAATCAAGGAATTGGATCTTCTTATCATGGATGGATATGCGAAAGCCTCTGCAGGCCTTAAGTTATTGAGCTTGGTAATTGTCACTTAGGTGGTGTATATGTTAGACAACCACTATGTTCTTTTGTTAATTTTGTTTTACAGAATGTATCTTTTCTTGCAATCTAAATGATTATTCGTTACCTATATATTGGGCAGAAGGTGTAGTTCTATGTAAAATAGATCGAACACATGGCATATATTTGTCGTTTTGCCCTTAATATTTCAGAATTTATGTTTCGTACATATTGTCACAATAATCTAATGAAATTGAATTATTTCTTTAATATTTTGTGTGATCTTTCCAATATGTGTCCTGGGTGGTGTTTGATGAAGATAAAAAATAATTTATAATGGCTAAAGATTTTGAATTGTAGAGGAACTAGTCATTTATAGGTGCAACAGCTAACTAAATTTGAATATTTTAGGCTAGATGATGTATTTTATGGTACTATTTGGCCAATTTGTTCATGTCTAAATTATCTTATCATTAAGCAGATTGTACTGGCTTTTGTTTGGATTGGGACGATAAACAACAAATTCAAGAGATAGAACCCAGAAGCTAGTGCATCCTCTGTTTTCGGATAGCTTAACAAATGCAAGAGTGTTAAGAGAACTTGAAGCATGCTGCTGCAGGATTGATATACACATCATAAGAGTTCATGGCTTAATGGAACATTTTAATATTCACCATATGAAGTGTTTATCGAGTACAAGGTTAATCTTTACTAAAACAAAACATATTTGAACAATTGAAATGACTAATTAGAGAGAGATCCATTGCAGGGAAAATGTAATGCCCCAAGCTTTCACCCAAGATATTTAACAGTCAAAAAATAGACGGACAAACTTTTTGTGATACAAATGTGACACCAACATGCTACAATGCATACTTACGCACTAGAGATGCCACAACACAAAATGTCAACACTTGAAGGCGAAGCAAAATGTGAATGCATGAAGCATGACAACACAAGTAGAATTTTTACCCATGTCATGTGACAACTTCACTTGATGATCATTGAAGAGGATAAAGTTGCCTCTAGTGATGGTGATCAGGAACTAGACCATGATCCCATTCTCTTGCAAACCGAGGGATTAGGATGAGAACAGCATATCATCCCATCTCTCAACCCAATCAAGACATGCCCAAACATCCACAACAAAGTGGAATCAACACCCAAACTTAAGGATTACCTGCTTATATACAGTACTTTGCTGATCAGTCGCCACATTTCAACAATAAGAATATAGTGAGTGATCAGGAGAGCAGATTTCTTAGTCTATTTTGGTAAGAATTCTTCAAGTTAACAAGTATAAACTAACTCCAAGCACCAACTTTCATCCCTAGAAAGATGTGTAGACAAAAATTGTTAACAACTGGGTAGAAGGATATTTGTGTAACTATGTTTTAGGGCAGCAGGAGGCTTGGGTCAGGTGGTTGTATATGGCGGAGCATTGTTACAACACTACTCATCGCATGTCTATTGGCATGGCTCCTTTCAAATCCTTGTATGGATATGATGCTATATATTTAGTGGACTTAGTCATTGCTGACAGAAAAGTACCAAAGGCCAAGGATTGCATTCAGGAGTCAAGACATCTTGAAAACTTTGAAAAACAACCTCCATCAAGCACAAAATCAATAGGCGATCTATATGCAGGTAGGCATAGAGTGGAGCAATCTTTTGAGATTAGTGACTTGGTTTTCTTGCGATTGCAACCCTAGATGCAATCTTCTTTGAAAAAGAGGGGAAAAGAAGTTGAAGCCTCAGTTTTATGGGCCTTACAAGGTTGTGAGGAGGGCAGGAGAATTCACTTATGAATTGGAGTTGCTAGAGTGAGTAGGATCCATGATGCATTCTATGTTTTGTGCCTCAAAAAGGCACTTGTGAAACATACTCTTGAGCTTCCACCTATGAATGAGGAGGGAAAGTTATTTCTAATACCCGAGGCTATTCTAGATGTTAGGGAAAGGAGATTGAGAAACAAAACCATTAAGGAACACTTGTTTTGATGGAAGGATTTGCCTCTAAAAGATGCCACATGGGAAGGAGAACAAGTTTTGCAACATCCAAATCTGCAATTGTTTGGGGAAAGCAATTTTGGAAAGGGAGGTCCGTAATGTCCCCTTATCAGGAGGGAGTGTCCGTGAAGGCCCTTAGCCTATTTAATTCCTGTAGGCTAATTAAGATGTTGGTAAGGGAATATTTAGTTGATTAAATTATATTTTTAAATTAGCATGTTACAAGCAATGTTTTTTTTGAATAGAAGGGGTAAAAACTTTATTGAAACATAGACACAAAAATTACAAGGAGGGCCCAAGCTTCGAGGCTCCAAAAAGAGAACCTTAGGTTCCGACCAAGCTTAGCCAACATCATTACCATCGATATCCTCAGCAAAAATCTTCTACAAGACCTCACAGTAATCCGAGGAAAGATGCTCCCAACCTTCAATTTTCCAGTCACTGTCATGTTCCGAAGCCCACTTAGCCAAACAATCAGCTGCTCTATTCCATTCACGAGGAGTGTGGATGAAGGACACCTGCTCCATTAAAGAACTAATTTGAAGAATCTGATGAACTATCCCTGCCAGCTGCCAATGAATCCCACTTACCTTCTTCTCAGTCAACAAATTCACAATAATTTGTGAATCCGATTCACAGATAACCTTCCTTCTACCCAACTCCCAAGTCCGCTCCAGGGCATAGAGAATAGCAAGTCCCTCCATAAAATTATTAGATTGCCTCCCTTTATGCACCGAAAAGAAGAACGCCACCTCCCCCAAACAATTCCTACCAACACCTCCAACCCCTGCCGGGCTTGAGTTACCCCTGGAGGAGCCATCAATGTTAATCTTGATAATCTCATCCTGGGGGGGTCTCCACCTTCCCATCCTTTGGACCTTCTTCATAGCACACCTACCTCTTCTGACACAAGCAGAGGTGGGAGACAACTCCTACCAGCCAAACCTACTCACGATATCTGCCTCATCTCTATCCAAAGGAAAATTCACCTCACATTTAGCTTCCACCGTCTCCCGAATCATAACCATGATTCTATTCCACACTTGTTGCACTAACAGTCTGGCCTCCCGAAAGATCCTTCTGTTCCTCTCAAGCCAGATCTGCCAGAGAATGAAGATGGGCCCAATATACCAGACCGTCTGAAGGAAGGGGGACAAGATAGGAGGTTTGCCCAAACTGCTCCAAAACTCCACCAGAGAATCTGTGTGAACACAAGGACACTTCCACACCCCCCACCAGTAATGCCAAATAAGCATAGAGAAGGGGCATCTGAAGAACAGATGTGAGGAGTCTTCCTCCCCATTGCCACACAAAGCACAAATTGAAGGCCCCGAGAAACCCCCCTTGCGAATATTATCCCAAGTTAGGCATCTATTCAAGGCCAGATTCCAAGCGAAGCAGTTGCACTTTGGCCAAGAAGAATTGTTCCAAACCTGTTTCCACCAGTGCACCTCTCTTCCCTCCAATTTTCGGTTCAACAGTTCCCTGTAACCCCTAGCTACAGAAAAGAATCCCTTAGGATTCGGAGACCAGGCAAGTCCATCCCTACCCTTGATGCCACTACAGTGTCTACTCGCCAAAATGCCTTGTAACTCAGCACAGTCCTCCTCCATCCCAGCAACCGGCCACTCATTAAGATCCTTCCACCGCTCCTTCCACCGCTCCATCTCCAGTCGCCCACACTTGTAAACAGTCTTGAAGTCACTCACCCTTGACCACCCTGCCTCCAAAAATCTCTGGCTAAGGATCCTAAGATTAGGAAATTGATCAAGGATGGGGGGGTACCCGTCCCAAGAGTCGTTCCAGAAAAGGACCTCTTCCCCCCTCCTACGGATCCAAAAGAGTCCTTCTTTAATGAGAGAGGCCCCCTTCTTGAGAGTATACCAAATCGTAGAGCCTTTACCCTCTAGCGGGTATCTTGGAACTTCTTGAGCTGGTATCCTTTGCATATATTTGAAGGCCAAAATCTTAGCCCAGCCACGATCCTGCTCGACACACCACCTCCAGTACAATTTTGCCGCTAGCGCCTTCCCGAATAGAATAGCCTGCCTTAAACCAAGCCCCCCAGATTGCTTCGGGCTACACACCAGGTCCCAATTGACCAGACTCCATTTGGACGAGGATAGATTGCCTGCCCATAAGAATTGCCTCGCCAAAGAATCCGGGCCCTTCAAGAACCACTTAGGAGCCACTTGAAGCATACATCTATAGGTCGGAAGAGCCTGAACCACCGACTGAATCAGTTGAACCCTCCCAGCAAATGACAACCATCTATGAGTCCAATGTTCAACCCTCGAGCGGAATTTATCCAAGATACCCTGCCATGACTCCCGAGGAGGGTTACCAGGAGAGATAGGAATACCCAAATAAGTCAAGGGCAAGGAGCCAACTTGGAATCTCAAGATAAGAGCAATCCTCCTTTGAATAGCTTCAGGGGTGTTGAAGAAAATGATAGAAGATTTATCTTCATTGATCAACTGGCCCGAGGCCGCCAGATAAACATCTAGAACCTTACGTAGATTCGTAGCTTCTCTGATCCGAGCAAGTCCCATCAAGGTTGTGTCATCAACAAATTGCAAATGAGATTGCGGCTACAAGTCATTACCCCAGTTCCAACCTTGAATACTGCCCTGACCCACATTATGTTTGATCAGCCTCCCCAGTCCCTCAGCCAGGAGAATGAATAAGGGGGGGGAGAGGGTGTCCCCCTGACGAAGGCCCCTAGACGCCCCAAACAGCTCAGTATGATCCCCATTGATTAGTACTGAGAAAGAAGTGGACATAACTCCACTCATAACCCATTGAATCCATTCCTCAGCAAAGCCAAAAGCCCTAAGGATCTTTTGGAGGAAAGACCAACGAACTCTATCGTAAGCCTTAGCCATGTCCAACTTGATAAACATAGCTTTTTCCTTGGAGGTAGCCATAGAATGAATGGTCTCCGTAGCAATGACCACACCATCCAGAGTTTGACGCCCTTCCACAAACCCGCTTTGTTCCTCAGAGATAACACCCCCCAAACACTTCTTCAACCTCTTTGCAATCAGCTTCGAGATGATCTTATAAATCACATTGCAGAGAGATATAGGGCGGAACTGGCCTAACCTGTCGGCCCCCTCACACTTAGGGATAAGCGCAATGAAGGTTGCATTCAGGGCCCTCAACATCTGTTTATTCCTCTGGGATTCTTGGACTACTTCCAGTAAGTCAATTTTGATGATATCCCAGAACTCTTGAAAGAATTCAATCGAGAACCCATCTGGGCCAGGGGCTTTTCCTTTCCTGAACTGAAAAACAATCCTCTCGAGTTCTTCCAGCAAAATAGGAGCCATAAGCTGCTCATTCATCTCCTCGGTAACAAGAGGAGGAATGCAAGCAAGAACCTAGTTCTCCTCCACCGCTTCCCCCTAAGACTCCTCATTGAAGAGGGATCGGAAATACTGTAAAGCCTCCCTAGATATCTCCTGCAAGGATAATAACACCTCACCTCTATTATTGACCAGAGCAGGAATGGAATTTCCATGATGTCTTGCTTTTACAGAGTTGAAAAAGAAAGTCGTGTTCTTATAGCCCGCTTGAAGCCAATCAATACGGGCTCTCTGTTTCCAGTAAATTTCTTCCCTGAGCTCCCATTCCTCTAAAGCCTTGACAACCGTCTCCTCCCTAAACAAAGCTTCAAACAAACCACGCTCTTTGATTTCACTGGTGATGCCATTTAACTCTGTTTGGGCTGCTTTCTTAGCGTGAAAAATGTTCCCAAAACCCTGTCGATTCCATTGTTTAAGTTGGAACTTAACAAACTGCAGCTGCCTGGCGAAAGTGTACATAGCAGTGCCAAAAGCCAGCCTCCCCTTCCTCCACCACTGCTCAACAAGAGCCGGCAAAGCAGGATCCCGAAGCCACATAAGTTGGAATTTGAAAGAAGGAGAGCAAGCAACCCGGGTAGAAGAAGAAACCAACTAGATAGGCCAGTGGTCTGACCCTCTCCAGTCAAGAATCTCAGAACTTGTGGACCACCCCCCACCAACCCAAAAACTAGAAACCAGAAATCGGTCCAACCTCTCTGCAATCCAACCCTCCCCCACTCTCTTATTGTTCCAAGTGAACAGACCATTACCAGGCCTAATGTCAACAAGATGCAACGAAGAAATACTATCCCGAAAAAGGAGAGAAGAGGGCTCCAACCGCATGACACCCCCCTTCTTCTCACTCAACTCCAGGATAGCATTGAAATCTCCCGCCATAATCCAAGGATGGAAAGGGACTAGCCTTCACATACATGAAATATGAGACCATAAGTTTTGTTTGCCCTGGAAACCGGTGGGAGCATATATATTAGTAAACAAAATAAGATCTCTGGTCTCCAGACTGGAGGCAACCTCGGATAGCGAAGATCTGGAAGCCATCCACCAAACAGGGCGAATCCTTGAAGGGTTGCAAAGACAGGTCACCCCTTCAGAGGAACCAGCAGCCCCAATACACTGACAGTCGCCTCACCCCCAGAGCTTCGGCACCAGACCCATCATACTTTCCACCGAGAGTTTAGTTTCTTGCAAGAACAGGACATCAGGTGAATGATTCCTGATCAAATCCCAAACATCTTTTTGTCTAGGGCCGCTATTCAAGCCCCTTACATTCCATGAGAGCACAATCATTTAGGAGGATTGGAAAAGTGAGAATCCAAAGTCTTTACTGACCCTCACTCAACCAAATTTTCTCCCATCAATTTGATTTTATCCAAATCCTTCTTCCTACCAACCTTTGAGTTCTTCTCCGTAGCACTTTTCTTAATATCTTTCTGATGCAGACCCAAGTGAACGGAAGACTTGTTAATTTTAGCCCTAGCCGGTTCCAATTTTAGGGCTATCGAAGAGCCCTCCCCCCCAACCAAATTTACCTCCGAACCAGAAGTGATTCCCAGCTGGACCCCTGCTGTCTGGTCCATCTCCATTTGCTGGCTTCGAATCACTTGCAGGGCCTGAGTAAAATCCTCAATACCTCTTTCCGGACCCCTCCCCCTGAAGCACCTTGTTCCAAAGGAGTTAACCCTGGATTCACTTCCTGATGGCTAAGGTCATCCAAGGCCTCAAATCTGTTAAAGGTATCTTCCTCTTGTCTCTCCTGTAAGGACCTCTTTTGTCCTCGATTCATGTTCCTTGTCTTAACTGGGACAAAACCATCAGCACCCTCTACCTCGGCTGACGGAGTAGCTTTTCCTTTATCAGCCCTCTCTTGACTCTGGGCCGGCTGTTGAGGTTGGCGTACCACTGGTTTATATCTAGGGCACTTACGCTATAAGTGACCATACTCATGACACAGACGACAGCGAAAAGGTAAAGTCTCGTAATCTAGCTATTGAACCCATGAATAAGAGCCTGCACTCATATCTATAGCATCTGGCAGAGGTTTACTAAGATCAATTTCAACACAGATACGCGCAAAAGTCATTACCTTTCTTCTTAGGGTTTGCGTTGAGGATCCCACTGGCTTCCCAAGCAGTGCGGCCAGCATCCGAAGCACATCCTCCCGACAGCATTCCACAAGAAAACGTGGCAAACGAACCCACACTGGAACCCTGTTTGGGAGCTCCTCCGAAGGGTTAAACCCTGCATGCCAATGCTTGATGAACAGCCCCACCTGATTGTAAAAATACGGACCTCCCTCAAAGACCCTATTGCGATCCTCCATGCAGTTGAAGGTAACCATGAAATAGTTGTTTGCCAGCATCATAATCTCCATTTCCCCTTCCGGAGCCCAAGTCCTCTATGCCCCGTTATCCAAAAACTACAAAGAAACCCTCATTCCCAAAAACTTGCAATAAAGCGAGTGTTTTGAAAAGTACTCAATGTCTTCAGCAATCGGTTCAGGAGGAATAACCAACTTCGGTCTCTCACTACATCTCTCCAGGCAACCATTAATCTTCAAAATGAGAGAACCGCCAGTAGTCCCCGATCCCGATTCAGATGAGAAAAGGTTATTGTTAAAAGTCTTCATACTCTGGAATGGGGGTTTAGAGCCCACCGCAGCGCGAAAATCCATGGCTGGAGGTACTTGCGAGTCCTCAACACCAATACTCGTCATCGGAGCTCCGAAAAAAAAAAAAACAAGGTATAGAAAATGGCCCACACCCCGAAGGGCCTCTCGAGAAATTACCGAACCTGCAACCCCACCCCCCCAAAGCCCACCGAGAGGGGGAGCCTGCCGAAACCCTAAACCCCTTAAAAACCCACGGCCCGCAGCAGCCCCAAAGCCCACCCGCACGCAGACAATGCTCCACCTGCAACCCCTCGAAACACCCACCACTCCCTCCACTGAACCTTGCCCTTCCTCGCCTGCAACACCACACCCCCGTAGCGCCTGCACTTTCCTCCCCCCGACGACCCACCATTAGCTCTGCCTCCCTCGAGCTAGGGCAACGAAGCCCTAGCTCGGCCGCCCGCAAGAGCTCGCATGCACGCCATCCTTCCCAATTCGGTGTTACGGGCAATGTTGGTTTAATTAATTATGTTTATTAAAAAGCAACCATTTAAATATAAAGTGACTTTTTTTGGGTCCCAAAAGTAAATTAAAACTTAAAAAGAGGCCAGCTTATGAGAAATAAAGTGAAAATTTCTTGAAAGTTCCAATGTGGCATAAAAAGGGAGTGCAAAGGGAAATTTCTCATCTTTGGTCATTTCATTTTCTTATTTTGAAGTTTGGATAGTTGTTCCATCAAAACTCTAGGAAGAAAACCCTAAGAGTATTTTGGTTTCAATTGTGTAGTCTTCATAGCCGTTTTGAGTGGATTCAAGTAGAGTTTACCAGTGTGTGAAAGTGATTATCGATTTAAAAAAAAAAGGAAAATAGGTAATTGAAGATTTCAGTTTTGGTAGTATGGGCGTAGTAATTGCATTGCCATATGTTGTCGCCATCTTCTAGGAGTTCATGTCACAGCTAGGAGAAATATTTACATAACTATTTGTTTCTTATTTCAAATTAAGCTTCATTGGGATTTTTTACATACTATACTGCTCATCCTTTGTGAAATAAGGAGACTAAGGTTCATAAAAGAGGCGTGAGAATTCCAACTGGTCATGGATTCTTTTTGGAGGAGTCGTGAGTTTTTTACCAGTCACAAGGGATAGTTATTGGCTGCCATTACATCTGCGAAATGGATTAGGGCATTGCGGGTCCAGAATGGTACAAATAATAAGGGGTGACATCATATTTAGCTGCTTCATCCAACACTACTCTCTGTTTGTTGCCACTGTCCTTATTGAGGCTGAAACTCTTATCAAATCTGCTAAAAAATGAAGATGTGAGACTTTTCAAAGGAAGTTATGATGACTTAAAAAGAGGATTGGAGGCGACTTCATCTTTTTGCTGTACTTTGAAATTGGAGCTGTAGGACAAAAATAAGCAAGTCGTTGTATTTTAGTAAACTTATATTTGATGCCCAGCAGGAGGACTAGTACCATTAATCTCCTCATCTATTATAAATATTTCTAGCTATTTGTTTATAATTTATGCTGTTAAATTGTATAAGAAATTGCAGGCATATAATCAATATAAATGTGTATCTTGAGTGCTGTGTATTTCTTTTTTAATCTTGGTAATGAGAAACTTCAATCCTTAATTGAGCCGCTATAAAAGATTCATGTATGAAACAATGACAGCCTCCCCATGCAAATTGGTATAAATAAGTCAAATGCATTTTGATAAACATTCATTAAGACTCAAGCAACAAAAAAAATCCAGACTTATTTATTACAATTGACTTGATGTTGTTGAATGAAATATGAGTTAAACAAGTATAAATGACTGGCAAAAATGATGTAAAGGTGATTACCTTATAATATGTTTTATTAGTTGAATACTAATCCATGTTTTCATTCTAAAATTGTCTTCCACCACTTTGAATCTACAGTAAATGCATTCATGTTTAATTGAAGGCCTACTTTGGAATGTGATGTGAACTACACCACATAAAGAGTTCGTGCAATAGTTCAAGAATAACTCATTATCTACTTGGAGAGAAGAAGTAAAAAAAAAAACTCTAGCCATTGCATTTATGGAATTTAAAAAAAAAAAACAAGAATAACATCACTTGATTATATATATATAACTTCACATGGTGATCTAATACAAGAAAAAGGTTACCAATGAAATCTCTTCACTTATTACATTTATTATTTGGACTCAATCCAAAGCCTATGTTGTGCTTGAAGTTTAATGTGCAGCCTATGATGATTGGGAGCAATTTTAGCTAACCAATTATGATGTCTTAAGTCATCAACCTCGACTCATGCTAGACCTTACTTGGTTAGTGACCCAATTATTGCTTGAATGTTTTAATTAAAAAACAAAAGTATGCATTGTAACGAAGTTATAATTAAAGAGGTAGAGTCTATAGGCAGGTTTGTTCACACAACAAGAATATATTTGTCAAATAGACCATTGCATATCTTTTAGTAGAACTACTTAGGCTTCAACAATGACCTAACAAGATGCATGACAGTTTTCCATGGGTAAAGAACACACAAAGGATTGTCATTGCTTTACCATATTATGAATGAATGAAAGGAAATAAGGTTTCTACAAGACTACCAGAGTCAATTCTTGAATGGAATTGGAATCTAAACACTAAAATTGATGTGATTAAATTTGTCGACAAGGTTATAAGGCTTTGCAAATGAAAGGGCATTTTTATGGATTAATTTTTCATTGAAACATAGTTCCACATGCTTTAGATAATTGAAGTTCTTATTATGCTTATAAATATATACATTGTTGGTTTGCAGGTTGAAAGCAATTTCATCTTGACAACCAAGCTCACTATAGAAGGGCCTCTTAGAATGAAAGAAGAGTATGTTGAAGGAGTAATCGAAATGCCAAATGTTCCTGTAAGCTCTATACCTACTCAATTCAAGGATACATATGGGCAAGTTCTTAATGCACTTGAGCAACTCCCTACCCCATTGAAGGAGACATTGTCTAATGGAGTCAAGATCCCTCTAAGTATGTACACTCTTTTTTATAAGTCTCATTATTCTTTATTACTTATGTTTACTTGATGCATATTCATTGATGATCTCCTACCATCTGTACTTATGACTAAATATGATACATAGTAGAAATGAAATTGTCGAAGATATGTTTTAAGGATATGCTATTTTTTAAATAATATGTCTAAATGGTAATCTCATGATCAGACCACAAAAACACATGAGAGAAATATGCATCTGCATGCTTTAATAACACATATACTTAAGAAATCTAAAGATCCTCATTGCTTATCAATCCGTAATTGTATCTCCCACAATTACAATTAATAATGGTGAGTGCCCTGAGTACTTTAAGTAGTGTTTCAGAAGAACGCACCCTCACCCCCATCAAATTTGCCACTTATTGGGATGGTGACATTTCCAAGATTTTTGGGATTTTTGGGAAGTGTCTCACCACCATCCCTCCACCGCTGCCACCAAAGGAAACATCCTTAGGATGTCTTCCTCAAAGAGGCATGTCTCCCCTTATTGGGGACGTTGGGAGGACTTCAAGAAGTCCTTGAGACTTGGGGGAAACTCATAGATATTTCTTATTCCATCTTCAAGACTACTACTCCCTTTTATTAAACACATTTAAAAAGTAATTAAAGTAATTTTTTTGTTGTTGTTTGTGCCCCCAACCCTAACCTTAAATATTTATGGGCGTGTTGATGTGTTTTTTGTACACGACCAAACACAGAATAAAATACCCAAGGGTACCTTATCCTCTCTTGAGTAAAGCCTCTGAATGTTGAAGATATCGCGAAAAGGATCAATCAGGGTGACTTCAAGGTTCTTTGCTGTAGGATCTCTACGTGTGGATAAGCTCTTTGTGGTATGACGTGATTTGCTGGAATCACAAGGGGACTTACACTTAATGACTGAACGTCTAATTTGCTTTGAATATTGCTGGAACACAGGTTTTACTAGCTTTGACTTGAAAAAAAAAGAAAAAGGACGAGGGCGAGGAAAGGATCTAATTCTGATACTAAGAATGTAGGAGCAATGAATGATCTTTGATGAAATTCTAACTAGATCTTGTTTTGACATCCCAGGACCATCTCCACAAGGTTAGTGCGATCTTCGAAGGAAAGCTTTATGATGTTCAAATCATCACTACAGGCACCATCAGGCTGATGCATATCAATGAAGAAGCGACAATTGAAGTTAAGCTTAAGCTGAATGATTCCAGTTGACTACACAAGGCAAGTCTGCAATCAACAAACTGCTAGTAGTATGGATATACGAATTTCACCATCAATCAAGCACATTTCTTCCACTCATCTAATAACATGAAATCAAATATGAGAAGTATAGAGACCATGCAAATTGTCGAATCGACCCATAAATTTCACCATTTCTTCAGTGAAGTTTTACAAGTCTTTTACAACAACATCTTGGCAACAATCTTTGCCTTCTCTCTCTACTCTACTCTAATTGCTATTCTATCAACTAGCTAATCACCTTCTAACTACTCTCTATTCACTAACTTCTCTCTAACTTCCTTCCTAACTCCTTCTAACTGCCTTTACAAAATGAAGAGTCGGGGCTTTTATAGTGTCCTTAATACAAATCAATGGCTAAGATCAATCTGAGATCAATGGCCAAGATTCAACAATGAAAACCCTAATTAGGGTTTGTTACAACCATTAAATAACATTTAATGCTTGACCAATGATAAAATTACATTTTTAGGACACATGTCTTCTCTGGAAAATTCGACCAATGGATAGCTGGGGTAGGTACATAGAAGTTTGTGCCACCTTCCATGAGTTAGGTACATTGAATCTGGACATGTTAAGGTGGACCAACTGGAGAAGTGATGAATGGGATGCCACCTCGTCTGACACTTGGTTGATGCCAATTTGATGTTGTTGAGAAGCTAGCTTTAATTAAGTCTTCTGAAACTATCTGCTTCTTCAACGAACCCTTGCTCTAACTTCTTTTGTCTTTGATGTGCAGGGTGATTGATGTACCTCGCCTTGGAATGCTGGATTGGAAGAGGTCGCCTTTGATGATGTTAGTCCGAAGAAGGCCGTCTTTGCCAATGCTAGACTGGAGGAGGTCTCCCTTGATCTTCTTTGATGATACTGAGCTGGAGGAGATCATCTTTGTCCTGGACCGGATCTTCTTTGATGAGAACCTGCCGACTTGTAGATACTCCAGCCTTAGGAGTCGCCATCTTGACACCTACACAACATTTCACAATTAGTATTATATCTTGAAGTGTAGAAATTAGACTTAAAAGGAAGATTTAAGATTTTAATTAGGAAACTTCATGATAAATCTAGAGTTATCATTTCCTAATTAACCATGCAATACTTAGGCTTTTCTAAAAAAAATGTCTAAAAATCAAACCTTGAACAAGGGTGTTAAGATGGTACCGCCATACCTCCTCTTGAGTATTAAACTCTAAGAAATGATGCAAGAAAAATGAATTTCGCTAGGCAAAGTTTAAATCATAGCCTCCTCTTGGATGAATCACGCCTCCATTAGCTTCAAAAGAATAAATTCCACCCTCCTTAGTCTCCACACTTAGCAAAATTTCGCCTTCAATCCTCTGGATTTCGCTCCTCAAATTGCTCCTCAATTAGTAGAATTTCGCCTCCAACATGCTATATTTTGCTCCTCCAATTCGCACTTCAACTTTGCACTTGAAAAAGGATGAATGAATGATTAAAACTTGAACAAAGCATCTCCTATTATATAGAGCGCTCACCTTCCTCTCTCCAAGGCCGACTTGCCAAATAAAAGGTGAAATAATAAATAAAACCTCAAATGAGTAGGCCGACTTGTCAAATAAAGGCAAAATAATGCCTTGAGTGCTTTATCTTTAATTTTAATTTAATAAAAATTAATTTTAAATGCCTCTAAGATAGAAGTTCGATTTTTTTTAAGGCTTAAAATTAATTTATTAAATGCCAAAATTTAATGTCAATTTAATCTTAATTTTCCACATGCCTTCAAATTAGCAATTTCAGCGGCCTCATGCAATTTGGAGAATATCAATTTTTTGAAAACAAGGCTTAATAAGACTTCATGAGGATTTCGCCCTGGACCCTCAGAGAGGGTCAGGAGCGATTTTCTATTTTAGGCTTATAATCCACCTAAATTTGATTGTTGAACCCTCGTCGTTATTTCCAAGATCAATTTCCTTGCACAATTGAGTAAATTCATTGAAAATCTTGAAGGCAAAAATGTCTTTTGGAGGAATTTCGCTTTGGACCCTCAGAGAGGGTCAAGGGCGATTTTTATAATTGCCTTCAAAATCCTCACTTTCAACGATCCTTCTTCACTTCAAGGCAAATTAAACATCATTTCTAACTTGTGCCTAGGCTTAGCTTTGCTCAATTTTGGAGAAAAAGGTTGGCTATTAGGTTTTTCGCCCTGGGCCCTCAGAGAGGGTCAGGAGCGATTTTGCAAATTCAAGCTTATCCATCTTTTGTTAGCCCTCCAAATTTTCTTCAATGGGTAAAACATACCTCTACGCATCCATTCCAACCATAAAAATTGCTTTGACCTTGCAAGAAAAATGTACTTTTGAGAATTTCGCTCTGGGCCTTCAGAGAGGGTCAGGAGCGATTTTCTCCTTGTTGCCCAAAATTCACCATTTTTCAAACTTTCAAACTTTCAAATGCATCCAGTAACGTCCAATCTTCTCTCCGGGAAACCTGCACAAAACAAGTTAGCCAAAATTAGCAAGAAATAAACTTGAACAACATTTTCGCCCTGGACCCCTATCAAGGGTCAGGAGCGAAATTTACAATCTAGGCTAAATTGCTCAATCTTCAAGTTTCAAATCACTTCACAAGGCAAGGTAAGATCGTTTTCAAGGCTAGGAACAAGGTTTCAAATTCAAGCAAGTTGGCAAACGAAATCTACAATGAATTTCGCTCTGGACCCTCAGCAAGGGTCAGGAGCGAAATTTGCTCTGGACCTCCTGAGAGGGTCAGGAGCGAAATTCGCTCTGGATCCTCAGCAAGGGACAGGAGTTATATTCCATATATACTTTCAGGATGTTTGAGAGTGGTTTCAGACCTCCAGGAGTTATATTGCAAAATCTAGTTTTTGGAGGTTTTTTAGTTTTCAGACTTAGTCAAATTTCAGGATCAGGACTTTCAGACTTAGCCAAATTTCAGGATCAAGACATCACTCCAGCAGGACCTGCTATCCAGATGATCCCCTTGGCAACACTCAAAATGCAAAGGCTAACTAACAAAACCCTAAAAGACCTAGAAAACAAACCCTAGAAAGCAAAAAAGCAGGGGTCCCCATTTGCAATGGGGCGATGTGTGAAAACGTCACAACAGGGCCCCACCCACATCTTAAGCACTCCAAAAAAACCTATAAATACACCTCATTCTCTCACTCAACATTACAATCAAAGCTTGGAAGCATTGAGCAAGGCTGTAGTTGCATAGCTGATACCAAGAGTGAGAACGCAAAAGCAAGAGGAAGAGCAAGTGCCAAGTGTTCAAGTTTCAAGACATTGCTCAAGCTAGAAGCCATCAATATTTCAAGGTAGGACACGACTCTTCATCTTTTGGGATTTTATATTAATTGTTCATTCCTAATTGGCTAAATCTGAATCAATGATTATGTGAAAATTTTTGGTTTTGTTTTCAATTTAAGTGTATAATAGAATTATAAATTGCTCACAGAATTGTATGTAGTTATAAAATGTTGTTTTTGGGTTTGTTGAATTGTTGTTTTCTTCAAAAACAACTGTTAGACAACTCTATAAACAGCATTTACAACTTTAAGAATTAATTATACATTTGTAAAAGCAATATTTTAGGGTTTTTAATTTATTCATTAAATTAAATTATATAATTTTGAATTTTTTTTTTTGCAAATTTGCATAAATTATAAAATAGCTGATTAAGATTTCAATTTTGATTTCTTAATATAGGTCAAATTAAGATTTTGTCTTTTGTGCATCCTTTGTTTTTGTGCTTCATGTAACTTGAAGTAAGAAGAACAAAAGCAACCATTGGTAACCATATTGGTGGCAATGCTAGGGACCTAGCTTGATTATCTAAGACCTATAATCATAACTTTGTCTTAGACTTGAACTTTTGAATCCTTTTCTTGCCATGCATGACCACCATTCAATGTCTCTAGTGAGGAATTAGGTCCTTTGGAGGATTTCGCTCTGGACCCTTTGAAAGGGTCAGGAGCTTAGATGAAATTCGCTTTGGACCCTTTGGAAGGGTCAGGAGCAAAATTTGGCATTTTGCTCAAATCCCTCACATTTTCATCACTTCACTTTGTTGTACACATCAATTCTCTGTCAATCACGCCATAGGGACAATGTTTATGACGCAAATTAGGACCAAGAAGGGAGATCTAAGGAAATTCGCCCCTATCCCTTTGGAAAGGTCAGGAGCGAAATTTGCTTCTTGGCTCAATTTTCTTAACTTTCCTCCAAATCTTCAAGTCCAAGCTTGTTCAAATTCATTCTTAAGGGCAAGCTCAAGCTGATTTCTTACCAATCCAATCCTGGAGACACAAGTTTGATCCAAATGGGAAGCAAGAATAGAGGTCTTAGGAAAATTCGCTCTTGTACCTTTGGAAGGGTCAAGAGCGAATTTGACTTTAGGGCTCAAATTCTCATCTTCCTCATCAAATCTTCAAGTCCAAGTGTGATTAAATTCGTTTTCAAAGGTGAACTCAAGTTGATCTTCCTCTAATCCAAGTCTCAAAGTGAGATTTTCGTCCAAAATAGGAGTCAAGAGGGGAGTCTTGGGAGATTTTGCTCCTATACCTTTGGAAGGGTCAGGAGCAAATTTGACAATCTAACTCAAATTCTCCACTCTTTGACAAGTTTCCAAGTCTAAAACTCATAATTACACTCCTCCAAAGGGATAGGCAAGTGAATTTATATCAAACAAGCCCTTGAATTGGAAGGATCCATCCAAATTAAAGGAAGAATTCTCTCATTTGAAAAATTCGCTCCTGTACCTTTGGAAGGGTCAGGAGCGAATTTGGCTTAATAGCTCAAATTATTCACATTTTGTCAAACTTTTGAGTTTGGACTTGATCATTAGGCATTCTCTAAGGATAAATAGGTCAATTTGATACCAATCAACACCTAGAGTACAAGAACTTCATCATCCATTGACTTGACCAACTCAAACCTTCAAACGAAAAAATCCTTGACAACACTTACTCACATATCTTCATTCACTTTCTTGACTAAATGACATAGGTCTTAAAGGCAAGGCCACCCTTGGATTTTCACTTAGACTCATGGCAAGGAACAAAGATTCCTTTACTATCAATCAAGACTTAACCCCAAAAACAAGTCCCCAGGCCTAACCAAGAGGAAGCTTTCAATAGAGACCCTGACCTGGACCACCTACTGACCCACTTCAATTCAAGCGAACCCTCCTATCCTAATGAGCTCTCTAGAAACTCTCCAATGCAAAGATCAATAGCCAAGACCAAAAAGGCCACACAAAGAAAACTAACCTAGAAAGCAAAAAAGCAGGGATCCCCATTTGCAATGGGGCGATGTGTGAATATGTCACAACACGCTTATACAACGGGATACTGAAAACACCAAAAATCACTTGGCGGTAAACCAGCCAAGAAACTGAAAATAGCAATCACTCAACCACTTTTCAGCAAGAGGACGATTATTACAACAAGGAAATAGATCACTCAACCACTTATGCAGTGGGAGGGCTAGGAATGAAAAACAACAATCACACTACTGCTTGTGCAGCAGGAGGACAGTATTACAAAATCTAAATGTAGGCGGCAAGCCAACCTCTCTCACTTTTCAGCGGGATTTGCTTTACAATCCAAAAATGGCTAATAGTACTACTATCCAGTCTTACAATGATGAGATATGAATCTTAGAATAGAGAGAAGATACTGTCCACTACAATGAATACTTCCAAGATAAACACACTTAACAAATTCAAACACACCCATTGAGAAATAACACACCACTGACTCCTATTCTGAAAAAGTAATTTGCAGTATGCATAACACGCAGAAAACAACCACTACCTAAATCACTGAAATGCTCAAAGCTCGTCCAAAACACCACCGAATGACACAAGAAGTGAAGCAAATGAAAGATACGGCAGTGGTGACAAGACTAGAACCCCAAACCTGCAACTTAGATGCCCAAAACCTTTAGCACGCAACCCGAGGCAACCAAGAAGTGGTACAGCCTAGCTAGATTGTACAATTTGCATTATTAAATTCCATGGTGCAAATTAAGATTTGCAAAGTGGTAGACTCCATCGCCTAGGGGGCTAAAAATAATTAGAGCCAGTACCCAGAATGGTTTGGCCAACACACCAAGACCCACAAACAGATTTCCACTTCAGCGCACACACAAACCAGCAGTCTAAACACTCAGAAAACACTCCAAACATCTGCAATTGACACATGAATCTGCAACATTGTTCTTCTATCCACTCCTCTGAATGAAGAGAGGTCACAAGCTCGACTAGTTGTTGTATTGCAAGCAGGAAATCAAGCGTCAGCTAGGAGGTATGCATTCCCCGAAGCTTCATTCTAAATTGCGACAACACTTCGTTATAATTTCTTCATGGATACCAAAATGAGAGCCCAAGGCTCTTATTTATAACTTTGGCCTGGCCAAATTCAAATCCAAATGCTCTCCAAATGCACCCAAACCAAATGAAGTTTTGAGTTGCTCTGGTGTCAATTAGAGCGACAAGTCGATGCTCTCCCAATGCTCCTCGAACTCTCAATGATTCATTCTTGTGAAAGCTCGAGAGCTGGGAAACTATACCCCCATTATTTTGATCACTTTCAGGCACTTCTGGAACCTCTTCATACTCACTCTCCTCCATGTCAGTCTGCTGTTCTGAAATTTCAGAATCTGATCCATCAATAAAATAGGCTTCCAGTTAACGTGCACTGCCCTTTCCATGACACCTACGACCCGAGCCCCATGGTTCTTTGCATGAGTAGCATAAATTCTTCCTTCAGAGCTCTTGGCGGAGCTCATCATCCATCCAAGGAGGAAACTTCTTGGACTGATTGGAAAATTTCTTTTGTTCCTTTCGATAGGGAAAAGGCTTGGGCTGGAATTTAGACTTAGGGGCAGCCACCTCCATGCTCCTAGATTTCTTGATTGCTTCAGCCAAGGTGGGCGGTTCAAAGGCTTTAACCCATCCTTTCAAAGGTTCTTCAAGTCCTTTAGCGAATAGGACCACTAACCTATTCTCAAAAATACTACTAACCATAATTGAAAGGCTTTGAAACTCAGTTATGTAAGTGTCTAAAGAGCCCTACTGTTTGAGTTGAGCCAGCTCCCTAAATTTCACCTCCGGATCCTTGGTATCAAATCTTTCAATTAGCTTGTTGGTGAACTCAACATAAGTATTAATCGAGCTATGGCCAAGGGTAACCAACCCATGATACCACCACTCGTGAGCAGCTCCATCCAAGTTTAAGGTAGCAAACTTGATGGCGTCTTCTTCTGGCATTGGCCTCAAGGACAAATAGTTGTCCAACTTTTGAACCCATGCTCTAGGCGAACACTTATTGCTCCCATCAAAATGAGCTAGAGTCACCTTCCCAAGGGCTTGTTCATAATCTCTTGGAGCAGAATAACGGTTATCATATCTCCCATCCCTTCTCTTCTTCCGGTTCATGTATTGATAAGGGTGAGAATGTTCCGAATCTCCGCTAGAAGAGAGGCATACTCCATGTAGCTAGCTCTTATCTCATCAGCCTTTAGAATCTCAACTTCAGGTGGCGGTGCTTCCCTAGGAAGGAAGACGGGTTGCAAAGGCCTTGAAACAAACCCAATGGGGATTCCACCATTGTTGTTACTCTGGTTACTTCCATTCCCATTTCCTCCATAGTTGTTAGAGGTGCTGGCATTATTTCCATTAGTGTTTTGATTAGGAATTCCACCAGCATTCTGATTTAGTTTTGCCAACAACTGGGACATCATGTCCAACATGGTATCAAACTTCTTTTCAGCTCTCTCTACAACCCCATTAGAATTTGATGTTCTTTCTGCCATGGTATCAACTGAATCAACCAAATCAACTGCTATCTCTCTGTTCCTCAGAACTTCTGAAAATGTCTCTTCTATCTGAACAGATGGAATTTGATACTATTGTCTTTTCTTCTCTTTGTTGTAGTATTTGATGTCTCTGTCACTCATGGGAATCTCTGACTACACAGGCTGGCAAGACAACCAGCTCTAATACCTGTAATATTCCCACAATTTCTTTTTTTGAAATTTTTGCAGTTTACAACACAACAAGGACCCATTAGGGTTAGCAAAGAAAATATAACAATTCTGAAAACTGCAACCCTTCTACTTTTTGATCACCAAGTGCCCAATCTGGGAAGGTGAGAGCATATAGTGTTGAGGGGATCGTTAGTTGCAAAATATTGAGAATTATTACAATGCTTGGGCGGCAAGCCAACCTCTTCCACTTTTCAGCAGGATTTGCTTTACAATCCAGAAATGGCTGATAGTACTACTATCTAGCCTTACAATGATGAGAAATGAATCTTAGAATAGAAAGAAGATTCTGTCCACTACAATGAATACTTCCAAGCTAAACACACTTAAAAAACTCAAACATACCCATTAAGAAATAACACACCACTGACTCCTATTCTGAAAAAGTAATTTGTAGTACGTATAACACGCAGAAAACAACCACTACCTAAATCACTGAAATGCTCATAACTTGCCCAAAACACCACCGAATGACACAAGAACTGAAGAAAATGAAAGATATGACGGTGGCAACAAGACTAGAACCCCAAACCTGCAACTTAGATGCCCAAAACCTTCAGCACACAACCCGAAGCAGCCAAGAAGTGGTACGACCTAGCTAGATTGTACGATTTGCGTTATTAAATTCCATGGTGCAAATTAAGATCTGCAAAGTGGTGGATTCCATCGCTTTGGGGGTAGAAATAATCAGAGCCAGTACCCATAATGGTTTGGCCAACACACCAAGACCCACAAACAGATTTCTACTTCAGCACACACACAAACCAGCAGCATAAACACTCAAGAAACACTCCAAACATCTGAAATTGACACATGAATCTGCAACATTGTTCTTCAATCCACTCCTCTGAATGAAGAGAGGTCACAAGCTCGACTAGTTGTTGTATTGCAAGCAAGAAATCAAGCGGCAGCTAGGAGGTATGCATTCCCCGAAGCTTCATTCCAAATTTTGGCAGCACTTCGTTATAATTTCTTCATGGATACCAAATTGAGAGCACAAGGCTCTTATTTATAACTTTGGCCTGACCAAATTCAAATTCAAATGCTCTCCAAATGCGCCCAAACCAAATGCCATTACATTACACCCACATTTAGCGTTGCATTTCATTTCATTTTCTAGCATATGGCGTCCAAGATAAAAGTCCCCTTCCTCTAGGCTCTAAGTTCGAACTTTTCCTTGGTCCACAATTTGCAACATACTTAAAACATTTTAACTTGAAAACACTTTCATTCTTGGCACAATGATTTGCCGTCAGAAAACCCTTATGTGAATAGAGAGGGAAGAAAACACAATTCCACGAACCGACGAACAGAGAAGCCTTTCTTTTTTCCAACTTAGGCCATGAGTTGCACAAAGCAAAACCGCAAAAAAACTCTAAACCAGAATCTCGTGATTTCACAAAAAAAAAAACTTTGAATTTCTTTATGATTTGTAGGAAAAACTTTCATGAAAAATAATCACTAAAAAATCCCTTCGAAAATTTTTAGAATTCCAAACAAATTTTTTATTTTAAAAACTTTGTAAAAAATTACCTCTCTGCTACCATGTTTTGGTAATTGGATATATTACATTAGATACATGAAATATCCCGAAGCCTGAAATATACTAAGATATCTCTGATCCTAAAAATCCCTTGGCTTATAGAATTATTTTTCCTTTCCAGAAATGTTGTTACATTCAGACTTGAGTAATAGATAGGTTTCGAACTACAAACGAATTTAACGCCAAACAGTTTGGAAGGCAACTATCATTGATTCTTATTAACAGTAAATTTAGGAATACAGCCTTTTAGCTTCAAACATACTTACATCAACATAACATCATAGCTCTTACAATGGTTCATGGGTCAAGGGCAGATAGGGATAGATCGATTTATTGGCGTTGGGAGTTGCCAATATTCTTGCCTCGCTCTGAAAACTACCTCGCGATAGATGTGTGTCCCCTGTGAACTAGAAGGTATGCCACTGTTGCCAATAGTCTGGTATTCTTCTCCTCAATAGCCGTCGTCGCCAAGTATAACATATATAATTTCCAGCGAACAGACTTTGCACCTTTTTATTATCTCAAACTTCTTCTATTGCCCAATGAAATATCAACCCTTTGCCACTATTACAGCTTCCACATAAGGGTCACATAAAATATTTCATTACTAACCTTAACAGATTTAGACGGATTGAAATCGGGCCCAGCAACAGGACACATCCATTCAATATCGCCACCAAGCACTTAAATTGATATCGACCAATACTAGGAGCTTTGAAGAGTTTCATATCAATTCCATCACACAGACTCCTTATGGAAAATATAGCAATTCAGAATACAGCAGACCAGTAATGAATTTAGAATTTAATCAAGCACGCAGGCAACTAGCTCTAAACCATATATAAATGTCTCCTTCCGCCATAAGGCAACATTGATCATCAATATCCGCAATCATTATTTCTGAAACAAACCCTAACCTTACAAATTTGTCTCCAATGGAGACTTCACAAATTTGTTCAGCTGTGAACTCCGTCGCGAATCCACCTTTAGGAAGAATCAGGTTTCCGTCCAGTCCTTCTATCAAACTCCTGAAGGTTTTTGTCTCCAGAAATCACCAAGCGTTTATCAAATCAAAAGCATGCCTTGCAACTCCCAATAAACCTCCTTATAAAGACCTCCAGGAACTTTTTAGAAGATAAGGCCAACTTGAACAATGGAAAACTTTATTTAATAAAGTGACATTATAATATTTTATTATTTAATTAAATTAATTAATATTAAGTCATCATATGAATATTTTATTTATATTTTGATAACTTAATAATAATCAGTTTAATTAAATGTCACCTTAAAAATTGGGGACATTACAATACGAAAGCTCTATTTAAAGAGATTACAAAGACGATGTTTCTTAAGGAAACAACCATTAATTGAAGACGGAATTAGAAACTAACTAAACTAAGATTACATTATTGAAACATCACCACATATAAGTACAACCATCCTTGAGTGCTTCAGTTGATGAGAGAACACGCCAAAGTAAGGGAGATTGTGGGATTTAAGTGACATGATTTGCCACCAACTTCATCGCATTGCAAAGCCTATCAACCACACAACATTAATGATCACACATTAAGTTAAACTACCTTTTGGGAAACACCCAACACCTTATAAAGGGTTAAGGAATGATTTTCCATAGGCTTTGATTCCTTCTCAATATGAAGCAACAACTTCTTGAGACTCCCACAGCCCAAATAAGGCTTCAAAATAGTAGGAAATCCTCTGTAATTTGTATGTCCAGCAAACTAAACACATTCAAGAATGGTATGACAGACATTCACTGTAACTTTCAGTAATATGCAGCACTTTTTATGAATATAAACAACAATCTGAGGTACAACTAGAAAAAATATGAAGTACAACTAAACCAATAATAAAAAAATATTGTGGATGGAATATCAATATAATAAAGATTTGCTACTGATGTATACTATATTTTGAAATCTCCACAAAGTTGGAATCAAATATAAAGTTTGAAATTCATTGAATAACTATAAAATACCAAACTGGAAATCTAAAACGCTTCAATAAATTCGGCACAACTTATGAAATCTTCATTATGCTCTTGAAATAATCTTTGCATACATATGCAATCCTTGGATGGAATTGTCTCTCATGGCTATGAGGGTTTTCATCCTCAAATCAATTCCGGAAACCAAGGCGGTTTCCGTTCTCCAGACAAAAGATGAACACTAGGTGTTCAATCTTTGAAAAAGAGTTTTTGGAATGATGGATAATATTCTTCAATTCCCAAATCCTATTATAGGCTCTTTGAGGGAATATAATATTATTTTCTTTTTCCCCTTTTTCTTCCAAAACTTATTTTTTGAAAGTGTCTAGAAAGTCCCTTTTAAATAACATTACTTTTAGACCATAGTCCTAGCTGTACTTGATGTTCAATTCTCAATTCAATATGCAAGAATATTCTAGTTTATATTTTCTTGATCTATGTATTATCTATTTATATGATAAATCTGATTATCTTCTTTTGTATGGCAGGTGAGAGGAGCATTTATTGATTTCGATGTCCTTCTCACAAATATCGATTGATATATATATGCAAGAGGGGAGGATCAAGAAATGCCTTGACCGGTCATGTCTTTTAGACATGACCGATCAAGACATTACTTGATCGCATCCTTTGACTTATAATTACCAATCGGTGTATACTTTAATCAACAGCCCGATACTAATCGGTGCATACTTAACTTATTACCCGATACAAATCGGGGTCTACGTAATTTATTATCCGATGCCAATCGGTGTCTACGTAACTTGTTAACCGATACCAATTGGTGATCGCTTAATTAATAGTTCAATACCAAGCGGTGTATGCTTTGCCACCTGATAACAATTGGTTAATCCCGATAACCATCATTTGTTTACTGTTAAAAAATCAACCGATATAAATCGGGATACATGGTTCGCCCGATAATAATCGGTGATCACAGTTATAATGCAAACCGATATTAATTGGTATACTATGCTATGATATGATTATCGATAGTTTGAGCATTGATCAAACTAAGTAGATTGAACATATACAAGTGAAGAATGATCATCAAATGAAAGAACAATAACTTGAAGTTTTTCCTAATAGTTTATCGATAGGATAAATGATTGAATGAGAGACTTCATTTATCTCTCATTCAATCATTTATCTTACCGAAGCTATCATGCATTAACACTAGCAACACTTTATAACTTCTAAATAATAAAACATAAGTTGTCTTTTATGAAAATATAACGTAAATTTACTTTTTGGACAACTTAAGTTATTAAAAAATTTCCCTTACCATTCCCTTTAGCCTATGGAAGGTGCTCCTAATTTACTTAGCTGAAAAAAGGGGACATGACAGTCCACCCTTCTCAAAATTGCTTGTCCTCAAGCAATGTTAACTGAACTCTTCAACTCCTCCTGATTAAACCTTTCTACAAATACCAGGATCTCAAATTATTCTGGAAATGTTTTAAATTTCTCATGAAATGCAATGTGTTCCTTTAGCTGTGTATCTATCACCAATTTTTGTTTACGAGGTTCCTTGCTTTCAAATTGTATTGTGTCAATCCATAGTCCCTTCCAAAGCTTTCTTAGTTATACCCAGCTTTGTTAACTGCTCAATTCTTGCAATTTCTAGCTTTCTTAGAAACAGACCTTTGTGAAGAATGAGCTCACAATTCAACTTCCACAGCACTACTATGCTATTTTTTTTTTTTTGCTCGGTAATAAGATTTTATATTATTCAATATCAAAAACAAAGTACATTGTCTTTTGAAAGATGATGCTTCAATCAGCAATCCAACCACCACAAAACACAAAACCAGTTGTTCATGCTTAAACAACTTTCAGGCATACCACCCAACCCTAACCTCTTTGCAATTGTTTTCGAGCTCAAAAATCCGCTCAGAATAAAACAGTTAACAGTTTTTTTATGCCAACGGAAAAAGGACAATCCACCATCCTACAAAATCGGACAAAATCTAAATCTTAAGACTAAACAGGGCTAAACCCCAGCGATGCAGGATAAAGACAAAAAGTATACTGTGAATTACATAATAGAGTACATTAACTGGCACCATGCGAACTCCCCAAGTCCGCTCTTTCCATTTGCTCGCTCGTCGCCTTCCTCTTTCTTGGTCGAAGCCCTCTTCGATCCGAAAGCTCCGCTTCTGCCTTAGCCTACTCAATCAAAGCTGCCACTCTCATCGACTGCACAAAGACTTTCAGAGCCTCCCATCCATGTCTCGCCTCCACTCTGCGACGTGCTTTGAAGCGCCCCTCCGGCCACCTAACAAACGAAATGCATTTCTCAAAGCATTCATGTTCATCATGTTCAACACCTTCACGAACATTAAACCCTTCACCCGGTATTGTCCACTTAAGAATTGAGTCCATTCCATCCAGGTAGTCTTTGTGCACAATCGACTCCATTACCCCTTTCACCATTTCCTCCGACTCACCTAAATCCAAGCCCCATGCCATGATTAGAGAATAGACATCCATATTTGTTCTGTACCTATGCCTCAAATCTCCAAATACCTTGCCCAAGATCAATTGCACACATTTTACCAATCTGTCATCTTTAAAAAGAAACATTCCCTTCAATCTCCTTTTAGTTACATCACCAAAGAAGGGGCACAATTGTTTGTTGGTCTTTAAAGTAAAGTTTGCCTCCATGATTTCTTTTCGCAAACAGTGCCGCCACCCTGCTCCGCATCAACACAAGAGCTTCCAATACACAAATAATTCAGTCGAAGCATCAAAAACGGGGGACAAGCTAAATTAAAACACCCCTGTCGCTACATTTTTGGCCACAAATGCTAAGTGTCCTCATCACTCTGCCACCCTTCATCATCTCACTTCACCGTACATTGCATTCCTTTTGAGCCATCATAAATCTGAGCTCATTAAATGTTGCGGGCACATCACCCATTCAATCACAAATTTCCTCTAAAGAGGTATGCCTAAAATCTTTAGTCCTTAGTTCGCCAACCGCTCCAAAAGTTAGAGCCCATTTTGATAAAGTGTCATCTTCTGAATTCCCAGATCTCCTAACATGGCTAATACGGAAATCTTCAAAAAAAGCTAGTTCTTCCATTATTTTAGCAATTGTATTTTGAAGATGCCATGCATCGATTTTCCCTTTCATAATTGCTTGAATGATTATTAGGGAGTCACCCTCTAAATGGATTTTCTGAGCTCCCAAGTTCTTGCCAATTCTAATAGCCGTTAAAGCTGCTAAAGCTTCAACAACATTGCCCGTTCCATCATCCAACTTCTTCTCCCCCACTGCCAAAACATCTCCTTTCCAGTATCGAACGATGAAACCAGCTCCTGATGGCCCAGGGTTCCCTTTAGACGCTCCATCAAAATTTATTTTCCACCATACCTCCATCGGTTTTTCCCAGACATCCGCATTTGGCTCTTTTAAAGCTGAATGAACCAAGCTAATCCCCTTAACGGGCCTCAATCAAATTCCTAGCCATTGTGCTTGTATTCTTTTATCCTCCAATGTAAATGGAACCTTCGGGTTATTGAGAGGCTACCGCCTCGACCATTTCCTCTACAGCATGTTTAATTCTCAACTTTAGTCTATCAACTAATTCCTTCTTTTCTAAAAAAATCTGCCTATTTCTTTCTTTCCAGATTTCCCATACTACAATGGAGGGACAGACCTTCCATATGCAAGAGAGAGTTGATTTTTTCCTTTCTAGTGGCCAGCCTTCAAAAACTTTCTTTAATGTATCTGGAAACGAGCCTTGCCACCCCAGCGATCTCTTTAGCATTTCCCAGCACAAAGATTCAACCCTACAATGTAGAAGTGATCAATTGTCTCCTCTACCTCTTCACACATAACACTTTTAGTTGGCCCACAAAAGCCCAATCTTTTTCTCCTCTCCTTTATCAAATGCGTCCCCTAATCGCCAGCCATGCAATTGTCCCTGCTTTAGGTAAACATTCTTTCCCCCAAAACAAACTAACCGTCCACTCTTCACCCCCTTCTCCTATGTCCAGAAACTAATACTCTAGCTTGACCAAATACTTACCATCCACAGCTCCACACTACACCACTTTATCTTCCTTATTCACTCTCAGTAATTTTCTTGAGTTAAAAATCTCCTGCATTAGAGCTCGTTGTCATTCTGAAATATCAGCATTTTGAAGAGATTTCCAACCCCTACTCGCCTCCCAAAACATCCCCACGATAAACCAAATAGTCACTTACCTTTTCACCCTAATGCTGAAGAAACCAGATCCTTAGATCATGGAGATCACCATTCTCCTTTAAAGCTGGAAAACCTTCCCAAGAATCATCCCAGAACTTCCCTTTCGAACCATTTCCAATCTGCCAAGTGATGTGATCAACAATAACTTTCGGCATGAAAGAATGAAGTTCCAAATTGCCGAGCTGGACGGGGGGTTAAGCATGGTAAGAATCCTACTGTCTTCCATAGAGTCCAGATATTTAGCTTTTGAGATTCTAACCGACAATTGAGAGGGTTGTGAATAAATATTCCACACCAATTTCGCACCCAATGCCTCATTCATAATGCTCCAATCTCTCAGTCCCGTACCCCCTTTGTCTTTCGCCATACAAATCTTCTCCCACGAGAGAAGGGGTATTTTGTCTTGATCATTTGCACCATTCCAAAAGAATTTCTACATTCTCTATCCAACTACCTTTATTACTTTTTTTGGAATCTTAAGGCACATCATTGAGAAAACAAGGATAGCAGAGATCACTGATTTTAACATCAGAATTCTTCCAACTGATGTCAACCACCTACTTTTCCATCCATCCATGCGCTTTAAACAAACATCCACCAGCTCCTTCCAAACTGTATATTTATTTGCTCCCCCAAATTGTGGAATACCCAGATATTTTCTAGGGAGGGCCCAATTTCATACCCAAAATAGAGCAGATTTCTCTTTGTTTTTGACAGCTAGTGTTAAAGAAGAAAATCTCATATTTTCTCCATTTGATACATTGCTCAGAGGCACTGATATACTTATCCAAAACCTCCTTCATTACCCTGGCTTCCCTAAAAGAAGCCTCCCCCAGTAGAAGAGTGTCATCAACAAGGTGAGATTGGGTCCCCCTGCCTTAATCCTTTCTCAAAGTCAAAGAAACCTTGAGGGCTGCCATTCACTAAAACCGAAAAGTGAGGGGTTTTAATACAACTTTCAACCCAATTCACCCAAGCATCACAAAAAACAAACTTCCTAAGAATTTTTAAAAGAAAAAATCTATCAACCTCATCATACGCCTTCCTAATATCCAACTTTACCAGCATTCTTTCAGTTTGTGTGGTCCGTGTAGAATGGATCACCTTGTGAGCAACAATTATACCTTCATAGATTGAGCGATTCGGATAGAAACCACTTTGTTCCGGAGAGATCACCACATCAAGAACATCTTTCAATTTGTTGGCCATCACCTTCGAAATGACTTTATACACCGTGTTGCATAGAGAGATAGGCCTAAAATCACCAAAAGAGATAATTTCCTCGTTCTTAGGGATAAGAGCAATGAATGTATTATTAAAGTCTTTCAAAACAAAACGCCCCACTCTTGACTCTTCCACAACCTCCCAAAGATCTTTTGCCAAGGCCCCCCACAATCTCTGGAAAAAGAGCGCCGGAAAACCATTTGGTCCAAGTGCTTTGTCACCACCTAAGCTAAAGAGAGCAACTTTAACTTCTTCCAAAATGACAGCCTTTGATAGCAAAGCATGTTATGCTTCTGACACACAAGGGGGGATAACCTCCAGAATATCTTCCACCTGGGGAGTGTCAATCTAATTGCTCTTAAAGGCCTCTTGCACTACTATGATATTATTATGAAATAGAATCTCTAAATAAGAACATAATAATTTTCGTATATGCACTTGGCAACATTTATTTGGGTCAAAGGAATTGCCACTTGGTTGTTTATAAGGTCCTTAGCTTCTGTTAATGCTTAATTGCAACATTTATTCTAACTGATGAAATCAAATGCTTAATTGGCCTATCGGCCTTAAGCATTTGATATATATCCTTCACAAGTATTAATCAAATTATTTGCTTTATGTGTTTAATAAGATTCTTGCTTTAATTAATGATCTATGAAATATGATTGTAAATTAATCATATGCATGTATTTGATAATGTATATTTATTATTTATACATTATTAAATACATACATATAATTAAATTGATTATATTAATCATATTTAATCATATGTATATCGATATTGAGTATCGATCAGATTATATATTCTAAGCGAATCATATTATTAAAGTGTATCGGTATCAAATGCAAATTGGAATCGATAACAATCGATTAACCTTTGTTATGTATCGGCATGACTATCACAGCCGATAAGACATATCTACGTAGAGACATGTCTCTACGTGGACATGTTCCACGTAGAGGCATGCCTCTACGTAGGCATGTCTCCCTCTATATGTAGAGGTGGTCAGTCGGTACTAGTGAACATACAAAAATATTAAGTGTTGACACAAGCTCGACTGCTACCTTCATCACAGCAGCCCGTATGCTGGTAAAATCGATAAGTAATATATCGATTGTTTCTTTGTTTAAAACAACACTTGTAGAGAGATCAATATTATTATAAATTGATCATTGGAACAGCAGTTCATATTATAATCAATATTCTTAGTGATTGATAATACTGTAATAAGACTTGGAGATTACATTCTTAAATTTAAAATATCCTATGTTCAAATCTGATAAAACTTCAACATGGTATCAGAGCCAGTCTAAGGAAGATCCGATCAGATTTGAGTCTAAAGGCTGTCGAATTTATCATTTGAATCTTTTCCTTTAGAAAAACATATTTCTTCTCCAAATGGCCAATGGTGTTAGGTTCGAGGATCGTCTTGAAGGCCTCTCTAACTTTGTCTCATGGAAATTCAGAATTATGATCACATTAAGAGAGCAAGAGTTAGAAGCTTTTGTAAAAAACGGAGATAACTATACCAAACGGAGAAGATGAGAAGAGACAATGGATAAAGAACAACAATAAGGCCATGAAGCTATTAGTGGATGCAGTTAAGGATCACATAGTACCTATAATCTGCAAGTTGGATACAGCATTCAAAATGTTCTCAACATTAGAAAGCATGTATGAAATAGACAATACAAGCAAGGCTCTATCACTTAAACAAAAACTTCATCATGTGAAGATGAACAAAGGAGAAACCATTACATCATACTTCATGAGGATCACAGAACAAAGGGACCAACTCTCAACCATTGGTCACTTCATTGAAAGTAAGGAGCTAACTATGTTGGCATTGAATGGATTACCAGCTTCATGGGAAGGATTCATACAAGGAATTAGTGCTTGCTCAAAACTCCCAAAATTTGATCGATTAAAGACAGACTGCATTCAAGAGGAATCTAGATTAATCACAAGGGGGGATGGTCAGAACTCTACAAATGAAGACATTCATGTGCTAAACTCTCATTCTCACAAAAAGGGAAAGAAAAGGAACTTCAAAAGGAAGAAGGACAAAGATGTTACTCATCCAAGAGAAAAAGGGATATGACCAAGGTGCAATGTTTCAGATGTGACCAGTATGGGCATTACGCCATGAAGTGTCCAGACAGGCCAAGACCTCAAGCCACTGTTGCAGAAGTTGGTAAGACAGGGTTAGAGAATGATTCAGAGAAACTTGTGTTCTACTCAGCACTATCAAGTCAAGTATCAACCAGTCCTAATACTTGGGTGATTGATAGTGGAGCATCACGTCACATTACAGGATTCAAAGAACATCTTGATAGTCTAATAGAAAACTCTGATGAGGAAGTAACTATTGGGGATGATTCAAACTATCTCGTAAAAGGAATTGGGACCTGTACTATAAACCTGAATTCAGGCATTTCTCTTCAACTCACAGGTGTGTTATATGTTCCAGGGATAAAGAAGAATTTAGTCTCCATTTCAGCTCTTGAAGACAAAGGATATAGAATCACCTTTATGGAGGGAAAGGTTTTGGCATGGCTAAAGAACTCAACCATCGAGAAGGCCTACACTATTGGAGTAAGACATGGGTGCCTCTACAAACTTTTCATGTCTTCCTCTCAAGCCCTAATCCATGAGTCCACAAGTACATGTGAAATTTGGCACAGAAGGTTAGGACATCTCCATTTTCGAGCTCTCCCTTCAATTGAAAAAAATGGTAATAGGTCTACCTAAGCTCAAGAAAAATCATGAAGGAACATGCAAAGGATGTGCCTTAGGGAAAAACACGAAAGGGACTTTTCACTCCAGTGGGAGCAAATCTAAAAATGTACTAGAAATTATTCATTCTGATTTATGTGGACCCATGTTTGTAACCTCTTTAGGAGGATTTTTGTATTATGTTATCTTTGTAGATGATTTCTCTAGGAAGACATGGATATATTTTTTTAAATGTAAAGAGTCAAAAGAAATCCTTATGAGATTTAAGGAATTCAAGGCTCTAGTAGAAAATACATTGGGTAAGAGAATTAAAATACTAAGAACAGATAATGGGGGGGAATATACTTCAGATAACTTTAAAAACTTTTGTATAAATGCTGGGATTAAGAGGGAGTATACAGCTCCTTATAATCCTCAACAAAATGGGGTGGCAGAGAGGAAGAATAGAACTATTGTTGAAGCTGCTAGAGCTATGATGTATGATCAAAACTTAGAAACCTTTTTTTGGGTTGAAGCCTCTAGTACTGCTGTATATATACAAAATAGATGTCCTCACTCCCTCCTAGATGACAAAACCCTTGAAGAAACTTTCACTGGAATTAAACCTGACATAAGGCACCTAAGAATCTTTGGATGTCTAGTCTATATTCATGTACCTAAAGAGAAAAGATCCAAATTAGAACCCTCTGGCAAAAAGGGCATATTTGTAGGATATAGTGAAACATCTAAAGCCTACAGAATCTACATACCTGGACAAAGATTAATTGAATTAAGTAGAGATGTCATATTTGAGGAAGACATTGCTTTTAGAAAATCTAAAAGTACTCAAGAGTTAGAAGATCAAGAATCTCCTCTAAATATGGAAGAGGATCTTGCTCTTGAGATTCAGAGGGAGACTCATGAAGTAATAGAAAATGAAGGGCAAAATGAATTCATGGATCCTGCAAATGAACCTAGAGACACTAATGTGAATCGAAAGAGGCCACTTTGGGAAAGGAAAATGATTCAAGAGGCTAAAGACCATGCAGCACCTCAAGGGACCTTCAAGGAAGGCAAAAGACCTCACAGGCTCTCCAGCTATGTTGCCTTGATGAGTGAGATCATCAAATCAGAACCTTTCAGTGTCAAGGAGGCCATTAAAAATCAGGTGTGGAAGGATGCTATGACAGAAGAGTATCAGTCCATCATTAAGATTGATGTTTGGGACATTGTGCCCCAACCTAAAGATAAATCAGTAGTGTCTTCAAAATGGATTTTCACAATCAAACATGCGGCAGATGGCAGCATTGAGAAATACAAAGCATGATTTGTAGCCAGAGGTTTCTCTTAGAAGGAAGGGATTGACTATGAAGAGACTTTTGCCCTAGTTGCCAGATATACTTTTGTTAAAGCTGTCATTGCCATTGTTGCATCTAAAGGATGGAAGATTCACCAAATGAATGTGAAGACCGCCTTCCTGAATGGGGTAATAGAAGAGGAAGTATACTTAGAGCAACCCGAAGGGTTTGTCATGCATGGAAATGGTTCTCATGTATGCAAGTTGAAGAAAGCCTTATATGGGCTCAAACAAGCTCCTCGAGCCTGGTATGAAAGGATAGATAAATATCTTCTGGGCTTAAACTTCTCCAAGAATGATGTAGATCCGAATTTGTACTTCAAGGTAATTAATGGTGAAATGTTGATTCTCATTTTATATGTTGATGATTTACTAATTATAGGAGAAGATCACCTAATTACCAAATGTAAACAAGATCTTGCATGAGAGTTTGACATGAAGGACTTGGGTCCTTTACATTATTTCCTCGGTTTAGAAGTTTGGCAACAGGCAAATAGCATCATCCTAAATCAAGGAAAGTACACTGTTGATATTCTGGAAAGATTTGGAATGATGGAGTGTAAGCCTATGTCTACCCCTATGGAAACAAACTTGCACAAGTTAAAGGAAGTAGCAGCGGAATCAGAATTTGTAGATCCCACCTTATACAGGTAGATAATTGGGTCCCTGATGTATTTGGTTAACACCAGTTTAGACATTTGTTATCCAATTAATGCACTTAGTCAATTCATGTGTGAACCAAAGCAGATACATATGGTTGCAACTAAGCATATTCTGTGATACCTGCGTGGTACTATTGGGTATGGTCTTAAATACACTAATGTTGACCTAAATCTTCATGGATACACTGATTCAGATTGGGCTGGAAGTGTGGTAGATAGAAAGAGCACATCAAGGTGTTGCTTTATCTTAGGATCAGCTATGATTGCTTGGATTAATAGGAAACAATCCTCAGTGGCACAGAGTTCTACAGAAGCCGAGTACATTGCAGCTTCCATGGGAGCAAGGGAAGCAATATGGCTAAGGAAACTCCTTGTGGGATTGTTTGGTCAACCTTTGGATTCTACTATCATCCATTGTGACAACCAGAGTTGCATAAAACTTTAAGTAAATCTAGTGTTCCATGACTGGTCAAAGCATATTGAGATTCCTTATCACTATGTTAGAGATATGGTTGAATGGAATGTGATTCAGTTGAAGTATGTCAGTATAGGCAAACAGACTGCAGACATTCTTACCAAACCTCTATCCAAGTCAAAAGTTGAGCATTTTCGGGATAAACTGGGTATGGTTGAAAATGTAAGTTAGATTATATCTAAATTATTTAATTCTACTGTACTAATATCACTAAAGATGTTTAATGTGTAAACTCTTTTGTCATGCGTGAGACTCCATGACTGCATGGGGCCTTTGAATTTTTTTGAAAGGTGACGACTTTTCAACAAGAACACTTGTATCTGGTTGATATTGTAAAGTGACAACTCTGCAATATTTGACATCACTATCATGTTGGATATCATGGGACTTGATATCTATGGACATGTCATGATAGTTAGCATCTCAGTAGACATTATGGTGGATATCATGAGACTTGATATCAATGGATAACCATAATAGTTGAGATAATCATGGTGGATATTATGTGACGTAATATCCATGGATATGCCATGATATAATATTCCTATGGTAGGTATCATGTGATGTCATGCCAGTGCACATATCATAGTTTCTGGATATATATATATATATGAGAGTCATGGCAAATATCATGTGACTTGATATTTATGGGCAAGCCATATCTCTTAAATATCACAGTGAGGTGATATCATTTTTAAATGAATCCATTGCATTCTGGGATAGAATTAATCCTCCCTAGCTAAGAGGGAGTGTTAATGTTTTGTAGCTTCGGTCAGATTATTCTAACTGATGAAATCAAATGCTTAATTGGCATATCGGCCTTAAGCATTTGATATCTATCCTTCACAAGTAGTAATCAAATTATTTTCTTTATGTGTTTAATAAGATTCTTGCTTTAATTATTAATCTATGAAATATGATTGTAAATTAATCATATGTATGTATTTAATAATGTATATTTGTACATTATTAAATACATACATATAATTAAATTGATTATATTAATCATATTTAATCATATGTATATCAATACTGAGTATCGATCAGATTATATATTCTAAGCGAATCATATTATTAAAGTATATCATTATAAAATGCAAATTAGAATCGATAACAATCAATTAACCTTTGTTATGTATCGGCGTGACTATCACAGCCGATAAGACATATCTATGTAGAGACATGTCTCTATATAAAATTCCCTTTTTATTTTTTTTTTAGATTTCAAGCACGACAACATTACAATGCACCCGTTAAAGTTAGGAAATATAATTTCAATGCCACTGAAAGGTAACCCTTCCACTTTTTGATCACCAAGAGCCCAATGTGGGAAGGTGAGAGCATACGATGACAAGGGGTTTGTTAGCTTTCTAATCCGCTGGAAATTACAATGCAATTACAAAACTGGGCGGCAAGCCAGCCCCTTCCACTTTTCAGCGGGATGAAGAACACAAACTTGGCGGTAAACCAGCCAAGGCAACAAAGCATAATAGAACCAAATCACTCTACCGCTTATGCAGCGGGAGGACTTTTAAATGAAACTATCACTCAACCGCATATCTCAACGGGAGGACAATATCACTCAACCACTTGCTCAGTGGGAGGACAAAACTGAATTACAAACATACAAGCGGCTAAGCCATCCTCTTTCACTTGTTCAGTGGGAAATACAACATAGAATGAATTGGTCAGTACTACTGAAGCAATTCTTACAATGATAGAAATGTGAAAGGAGATAGAGTGAAGTACATATCTAATGAATTCATTAACACATTCTAACCAATAATACTACTTGCTGTTTTGAAATCAAATACAAGGAAAACACAGAACCAGCCATCCCGAAACCCACTAAATTGCTTGTAACTCACTCAAAACCCCATAGAATCATGCCAAATCAGAAGCAAATGAAGCGTATGACATAAGCAAACCAAAAAAAACCTCGAAACTGCAATTGAAGAGTACCAACAGCAATGCACACATCCCAATGCAATTCTGGAAATGGCATTTTTGCTGAATAGTTCAATTTGCAACTAAAAATTGGAGGGTTCTCCAAATGCCACGCCAATATAGGAGACTTATCTCTCTCCGGTACGCTTCCAACGAGCCCTCACCCAGAATGATGCATTCAACACACAGGCAGCTACGAGCAAAATACACATTCAGCCGGCACACACCAGAAAACCAGCAGCACACAAATCTTCACCAACACACCCAAAAATCACCAAAAAGCTCACAACTATGCACCACAGCTAGGAGTGATGTCTCACACTCGAAACCGGAAGGAAGGATCTAGGAGGTATTCACCCTCGAAGAATGTCTGGAGTCATTCCGACAGCATAACGATATATTTTCTCTGGATACCCAAATGAGGAGCCCAACCTCTTTTTATATAGCTTTTCCGATCTGAAATTCAAATGAAACTGCCTCCCAATTTCGCCTCATTCCAATTGCAATTCATTTCATGGTGGACCCAAAGTGGTGCCCACTTTCCTAAGTCAAAATCACGCCAAGGAGAGGGGCCACAATTTTTGGCATTATAAACTTTATTAAAATATAAAGAATGAAGTCTCCTTTTAATCTCCAAATAAATCGCCCAGGCATGACTTAGGAAAAATATCATATTTTGCACAATTTCCCATAGCATCAATAAGTAATAAAATAATTAAATAATAACCTTAGGATAAGGAATAATATTTAATTAAATTGCTTATAGTTCCAGTACTGATTATTAACGGAATCCAGATGTGGTTGAGCAATGAGGATCACTGAATTGTGCTGGGACAGGACCAAATCCAGGACAGCCAAAAATAGAATGCCCCAAACTGCTACTTACTAGAAATAGTAAGTCATGAAATAATGCTCCAAAAATCGTTATCTTCGCAACCAGAGAAAGAGCTTGGCGAGCTTAGTAACTTTGTACCATCTTGACAACCAAACCCTAATTTACTAAAAATAGTAAGTTCACATTCCACCCCTGACAAGTCTGGTCGGAACTCCAAGGAACATGGGAACCCTTAATTCACCTTTCCACATAGCCTACGGGTCTCGGGGATAGGCCAATGGACCACTGAATGCAACATCACAAGGAAGGGGACATTACAATCCGCCCTTCCCAAAATTGCCTGTCCTCAAGCAATCACAAGCCAGGATGCTGTAAAACCTCCTCATTCTCCCAAGTAGCATCCTCCACCGGTAAGTCTTTCCACTTCACCAAATACTCTCGGATGGTTCTCCTCCTCAACAATCGTACCCTAACATCAAGGATGGCCTCAGGAACTGTCATGTCCCCTTTCTAGAGTGGACATTAGAGACGGAGGAGTTGGCCTATCATTGGAGTCTCGTAGGCTAGTAGAGGTTGATTGGGACTCATTCAGTGCATATAGTGATTGGATTTTGGCTTTACAGGCAGTTTGGAGTAGTTCCTAGATTTTAGGGGATATCCCTAAATTTTAGGAGGTCGTGACAGTTGCCAGTCGTGAGGTTATTCATGACCTTTCAGATGGTTTCGGTTTCAGGAGATTTGGGTGTGTTTCCTAGTTTCTAGGAGCATCCCTAGATTTTAGGGATGAGATTACTAGTTGATCCACGATTTCCGACATTAGTCACAGATAGGTGACAGGTTCAGTTTCAGGCTTTTGGTGTGTTTCGAGCTTTTTGTAGCTATTTGGGTTATATTTTTAATATATTTAAATATTTCCTAAGTTAGCATTTTAATATTTTAAATAAGGCTGTCTATAGCCATTTCGGAGTAATAAGGGGTTTTTGGCTTCATTTGGATTCGTATGCCCATGTGTTATAGCTTGTTGGAAAGGTCTTGAACTTTTCTAAATGATTTTCACTTGCCAGGGTCCTTTTGGCGCTTGGAGTTATTTTATATTGAAAAAGTGGTGTTTTTTCTATACTTGGGCACCCAATATTGGGAAGTATGACTTTATATTAAAGCGCGCTTTTCATATATCTTTAGGGTTCGATTTGGAAGGAAAGAGATATAAAGAGAAGGAAACCTAATTTCTCATTATCTTTTGCATATTGAAAACTTGTTTGGTGCGATTTTGCTCTGGTAGAGCAATTCTTCAATCTGGGACGCAAACCCCATTATTGGTACTGGCTGTGACGTAGCCCTCAGCTATTGATTGGCAGTGGATTCTTTTGGCATTGGCATTATTGGTTAGAGTGTATGCGTTATTCCTCATGGAGATTCAGATTGCTTGGTGAGGGTTTCAGCAGGGTGGTTGAATTTCTCAGCTGGGGCGTGATTGTTTCAGCTTGATGCCACCATTGCAGCAGGTACACTATATGCTGGAAGTGGTGAAGACTTTCATTCAGCCATAGCTGGTGTTCTTGGTTTGTGTTCATCATTTACCCTTCAGTCGGTGCCATTATTGGATGTAAGCACATCCCCAGTGCGTAGGGAATAACTGGATATTATAAATCAGAAATCTGCCTGGTACGATTTGTATCAATTCCGATTTAATTGAATGTTCTTACTTGTTTCAGTTTCCTTCCTTATTTGTTGTTCTTTATTCATTACTTGCTTATATATCCAAAGAAAAGGAAAAGAAACCAAACATTCTGCAACTTCTCTCTATTCTGTAAGACCATCAAGAGAGACTATCACATTGTGCCCAAGTGCCTTTTTGAGGCGTGACACGTGGAAGACATTATGTACTCGGCTACTCGTTGGTAGATCCAACTCGTAAGCCACAACTCCTACTCTCCTGATGACCCTGAATGGACCATAAAAACGTGGCTTGAGTTTTTCCGCTCCACTGTTCTTGAGAGTAGACTGTTTGAAGGGCTGAAGTCTTAGGTAGACCATATCATCAACCTCAAATGAGTGCTCGATACGCTTCTGATCAGCATACAACTTCTGCCGATTTTGTGCAATCTGGAGGTTGTCCTTCAATGCCTTTAGAATGTCCTAACACTACTGAACCATATCCCTAGCCTGAGGTGCTCTACTATCTCCAAACACTAAATCAGCAAAGCTAGGGGCCTCATAACCGTAAAGTGCCATGAAAGGAGACATCCTAATGGACATGTGATAAGTGGAACCGTAGCAGTATTCACTAAGATGTAGCCATCTTACCCAAGCCTTCTGCTGTTTTGAAACGTAGTTCCTCAAGTAACCCTCTAACCACTTATTTACTATCTCTGTTTGTCCATCTGTCTGGGGATGGTAACTCATGCTTGGGGTTAGCACAGTACCACATAATCTGAAAATCTCTTGCCAGAAGGAGCTTAGGAACTTGATGTCCCTATCACTCGCAATATTTTTAGGCAGCCCATGTAGCCTAAACACCTCACGGAAGAACAAATCAGCAACGTGAGCTACTGTAAATGAGCTAGTGATGGCAAAAAAATGAGCAAATTTTGTCAGTCTATCCACCACCAGATAGATACAATCCTTCCCACTAGCCTTTGGCAACCCAGTGATGAAATCCATAGAGACACTTTCCCATTTTTGACTGGGAATTGGCAATGGTTGCAATAAACTAGCGGGTGTTGTATGTTCATCTTTATTCTTCTGACAAGTATGGCATTCCCTAACGCACTTCAAGACATTTCTCTTCAACCCTTTCCAAGAGAATCTCTCTCGGATCTGCTTGTAAGTCTTGAAAAAACCTTGGTGGCCAGCAAGGGGAATGTCGTGAAAAGTCTGCAAGACCACCTCCTTCAACTTCGATTCAGGTAGAAGGATCCTTCCCTTATACAAAATCAATCCATCAACCAAGTTGTACTTTTCATCATGAAAAGTGCCTTCAACAATGCTGGTTGTGAACTGATTTTTGGCATAATCAGCAAGCAATAGGTCCCTCCAATCAGCAGTAAGCTCACATATAGAGCTTAGATGGATCTCTGTGAAAGGGCATCTGCCACTATGTTCTTCCCTTTCACGTACTCAATGTCGAAGTCATAAGCCTGAAGCCTACTAACCCACTTCTGCTGCCTTTCATGCAAATCTTTTTGGTGCATGAAATGCTTAAGACTGTTATGATCAGTCTTAACAACGAACCTAATTTCCACCAGGTACTGCCTGAATTTCGCAAGGGCGTGCGTTATGGCAAGCATCTCCTTGTCATAGATTGAATATAGCCTTTCAGGCCCTCTCAGCGTTCTACTTTCAAAGACAATAGGGTGCTTGTCTTGCATAAGAACTGCACCAACACCTTCCCTTGATGCATCACATTGCAGTTCAAAAGGCTTGGTGAAATCTGGTAAGGCCAAAACCGGGCATGAGCTCATGATTTCCTTAAACTGATCAAACACTGTTTGTGCCTTTGCAGACCACTCAAAGGCTCTTTTCTTAGTGAGATCTGTTAGGGGGGCAGCCAACTAAGAATAACCCTTCACAAACCTTCTGTAAAAACCGCATAGACCCAAGAATCCTTTCAAATGAGTTATGTTCTCAGGTGGTGGTCAATCAAGGATAGCTCTAATCTTTTCGGGATCCACATTCACACCCTTTGCATTGATGATGTGTCCCAAGTAGAGCAACTCCCTCATTCCAAACTCACACTTAGATTCTTTGGCAAACAATGATTCAGACTCCAGAATGCTAAGAATTTCATCTAAGTGTTGCAATTTCTTGTTAATTTTGTGGATCAAAATTAAAATTTATCTTGTTCTATGTATTATCTATCACTGAATTGTTGTATAAATCTGATTGTGTTCTTTTATGTTGCAGGAGAGGAGGAGCATTTTTTATTTCAATTGGTATATGTAGTGGGCTGGGTACGGTCAAGCGATGCCTTGACCGACCATGTCTTTTGGACATAGCCGATCAAGACATCACTTGATCGTGCCCCCTCACGATAATAAATGTTTGAATGAGAGACTTCATTTATCTCTCATTCAATCATTTATCTTACTGAGGCTATCATGCATTAACACTCCCTCTTAGCTAGGTAAGATAAATGTAAAAGGTATTGGGAGCAATATTCATAAGTCGTATGATGCTTATCTTGGGACCATAGTTTCAAGATGTGAATTGCCTCTGTCGGCGATTCTATTCACAAACTCTTGAGTGGATTGCCTCTATCGGCGATTCTATCCATAAGCTCTTGTGTGAATTGCCTCAGTCGGCGATTCTATCCACAAGCTCTTGTGTGGATTGCCTCAATCGACGATTCTATCCATGAGCTCTCACGTATTGCCTCAGTCGGCGATTCTATCCACAAGCTTTTACGTGGATTGCCTCAGTCGATGATTCTATCCACAATCTTGAGTTATTGTAAGATCGTCACCTTCCAATAACCTCAAAAATATAAGTGGAAATCATTTGGAAGTCGTCACTTCCTTATGAATTACACAGGGCCCATAAAATAATTATTAGTATTAATAATAATAATCAATATTTACAATTTTTACCTCAGAAGTGCTCAATCTTGATTAGTAAGCTCCCTCTCAATCACAAGGTATCTTGAGTTTCTTCTAGAGAACATTTTTTTCTGAACATACGTCTGAATTTCTGACTTCAGCAAGGGACGCTTGTAGTTTAAGTTTGAGAGGACAAGTTCTTGCAATGTGGCCATATTCGAGACTTTCAAGGAGATATCAATCTGATCTTAATCGGATCTTCCTTCAGGCGGTTAGGCTTTATAGAAGGAAACTTGGCTCTGATACCATGTTAATTTTGTGGATCAGAATTAAAATTTATCTTGTTCTATGTATTATGTATCACTGAATTGTTGTATAAATCTGATTGTCTTCTTTTATGTTACAGGAGAGGAGCATTTTTATTTCAATTGGTATATGTAGTGGGCTGGGTACGGTCAAGCGATGCCTTGACCAGCCATGTCTTTTGGAAATGGCCGATCAAGACATCACTTGATCGTGCCCCCTCACGATAATAAATGTTTGAATGAGAGACTTCATTTATCTCTCATTCAATCATTTATCTTACCGAGGCTATCATGCATTAACAGTTCTCCTTCCAAGACTTACTGAAGATGAGAATGTCATCGAAGAATATGAGCACAAACTTCCTCAACTGCTTCTAAAAGATTTTGTTCATGCAGGACTGAAATGTGGCTGGAGCATTAGTCAAACCAAAAGGCATGACTAGAAATTCGAAATGCCCAAAGTGGCATCTGAAAGCAGTCTGCTCCACATCAGAAGCCCTCATTCTGATTTGATGGTAGCCCGATCTGAGATCTATCTTGGAGAAGTACACGACACCATGCAACTCATCAATGAGCTCATCAATCCTCGGAATGGGGTACCGATTCTTGATGGTTTTTTGATTTAAGGCTCGGTAATCCACGCACATACGCATGGTCCCATCCTTCTTCTTCACCAATACAGCAGCCGAAGCAAAGGGGCTCTTGCTTGGCCTAATGTAACTCATGTCTAGGAGCTCCTTAATGGCTTTCTCAATCTCATCCTTCTACTTCTTTGGGTAACGGTAAGGAGTAATCATGATAGGCTTAGTACCCTCTTCCAACTCAATGATGTGTTCAGTACCGCGCTCAGACGGCCTACCTGGGGGTGGAGTCTCAAACATCGTGCTCCTCTTTGAAATCAAAGCCTGAATATATTCAGGATAGCTTCTCCTTTCTTCAGATGAGTGGGATGGCATGACCATATACTCAGGAGATCTTCTAAGTGACGGATTTCCAAAGACCTTGCTCTTGTCTGTGATTAGAGTTTGAATATCAGTAGTATAGCTGCCCTTGTCTTCTAATGGGTTTGATGGCATTAACACACATTCTGCTGCCCACTCTACTTGGTTATGATGGATCAGCCTCTCCATCCTCTTCAAGGATACAATCCGAGGACCCCCATTAGACATTCCTCGCAAAACCACCTTCTTCCCTTCAGTCATGAACTTTAACTCCATGGTTTGCAAGTTAAGAGTGATCTCACCAAGAGATCACAGCCATTGAATGCCTAGGACCACATCATCGGTCCCTCCAATATTGACAACATAGAAGTCATCCTTGACTTCATAATTACCAAGCTTCATTGACATGTTCGACACCATCTGTTTACAACAAATTGTTGATCCATCAGCCACCATGACCTTGAAGTCTTCAACATCATTAGTGATAAGACCTCTCTTGGCAACAATCCTAGCATCGATGAAGTTGTGAGTTGCTCCTGTATCAATTAGAGCAACAAGTCGGTGCTCTCCCAATGCTCCTTGAACTCTGAATGATTCATTCTTGTGGAAGCTAGAGAGTTGGGCAACTATACCCTTATCATCTTGATCACTTTCAGGCCCTTCTGGAGCCTCTTCATACTCACTTTCCTCCAAATCAAGCTGCTGTTCTGAATTTTCAGAATCTGATCCATCAGCTGAATATGCTTCCATTTGCCAAGCATTACCCTTTTGTTGTGACCATTTCACACATCGCCCCATTTGAAATGGGGACCCCCTCTTTTTGCTCGTTTTTGCTCGCCTTTCGCTTTGTTTTTTTAGGGTTTTGGTAGTTCGTCAGTTGTCTGGATTTAGGGTCAAGCCTTAGGGTTTCCGTTACTGTCTTTTCAGGCCAGAGTCCAGTCAGTCTTGAGAGCTTTTTAAGCTTCCTTTTGTAGGATGCAATTTTGAATGGAATGAATTCGCTAGAATGGTCTATTTTCAATTGGAATTTTGGGTGCAGAGTCTTAATTTGTCTAAGTGTTGATGATGAAAATGTGAATTTTGTCCAAATGAGTAATTTTGACCAAATTTTGAGTCTTTTTGATATTTGATCCCGGGCATTGGAAATGATTTGTTTTTGCCTTCAGAAGTGATTAAACTTGTGAAATCATGATATTTTGGCCTGTAGGAGCAAAATCGCTCCTGTCCCTCAGTGAAGGACCGGAGCTCGTTTTCAAAAATCTTACTGTTCCTGTCGGGTCAAGATGAATTTCGAATTGGAAGTGATAGAGAAAGGCGTGATCTTTTCGTTGAATATAAATTGAAGAATTTCACGAACACGGAAATGCCTCAGGAAGCAAAATCGCTCCTGTCCCTCAGTGAAGGACCGGAGCTCAAAATCAAATATTGCTTTGTCCTTGCAGGATTTTAACAACTTGACGATTTGAAAGGGTCCAAGGAGATGCATTTTATCAATTGAATATAATTTGAAGACACAAACATGAAGAAAGTGGACCAAATTGCAAAAATCGCTCCTGTCCCTCAGTCAGGGACCAGGGCAAAATCCATTGTAGCTCCCGTCCCTCTCCCAGGGACCAGAGCAAAATCCTTCATAGGGCATGTTCTGGGCGAAGATCAAGCAAGTTTTAGGATTGAAGGCAAGAAAGGAGGTGAATTGAACCCGTTGAAGATAAATTGAAGATTACAAAACGTCAACAAGGGATCCAAATGCCCAAGTTCGCTCCTGTTCCTCAGTCAGGGACCAGAGCGATTGTTGTCTTAGATGATTTTCTTGCCAAGTTTGAACGATTTCCAAGCCAAAGGTGAATAAAACGGAGCATTACAAGACCATTGAAGATAATTTTTGAAGTTAGCAAAGTGAGATGAAGCCTACAAGAGCAAGTTCGCTCCTGTCCCTCAGTCAGGGACCAGGGCGAAATGATGTTTATTTTGCTTTCTACCTAGGTTCAAACCTCTCCAAGTCAATGTAAAGGGTGGTAAGGACGTTTTAAGGCATCTCAATGAAGAACAAAGCATCAAAGGTCGCCAGTATTGAAAGATTTGCATCAAATGTTCAAGTTCGCTCCTGTCCCTCAGGAAGGGACCAGAGCGAAATCCTCATGAAGGCCTAGATTTCGAAAGTTTATCAAGTATTAAGTGATTAGGAAGGATCAAGGGACTTCATCTTACACTATGAAAGTAATTACAAGTCAATAGAAGCAAAGACAAGCTCAAAACCTTGAAGTTCGCTCCTGTCCCTCAGGCAGGGACCAGAGCGATATTGACTATATTGGCCAAATCTCTCAAAAATCACGTTAAGTCAAGGTTATGCGAGATGATAAAAGGTCCAAGGTGTCTTTTGAAGATGATATACAAAGGTTTTAAACGTCAAATGAATACCAATTTGAACAAGGAAGCTATATCGCTCTTGTCCTTTGGACAAGGACCAAAGCGATTTTTATTAAAACGTTCATTTTTCCTCAAAATCAAGACAAGGCAGGATCGTGCAAGATCAAGATGGTCGTTTGGAAGGCAATGAGCGAGAAGTTAAAGGTTAACTACAAAGAATGTTGATTAGAGCACAAGGATCGCTCCTGTCCCTCACCAAGGGACCAGGGCGATAATCCTCCCAACATCAAATACGCCTTGTAGAAGTCAAGTGAGACAAGCGTGGGATGAAGAAACCATGTTATTATTCGCCTTATAAAGAGGATTGGTGATTTAAAAAGCAAGATCAAAGGGAAACACCAGGATCGCTCCTGTCCCTCTCCAAGGGACCAGGGCGATATTTGCTAAAACACTTGTTATCCTTCGAAGATCATGACAAAACAAAGTTGCAAAGGGTTTGAAACGTTGCTTGAAAGGCAATGAACGTGGAGTTGATATCAAGAACGGAGAATTTCAAGTAAAAACATAAGGATTGCTCCTGTCCCTCTCCAAGGGACCAGGGCGATATCACATTTAGAGGCACTCATTCACACAGGCAAGTCACTTAAGTTTGAAATTCCTAGCAAAAACGCCAACTTCAACGTAAGGATGAAGATTTTGAACGTCAAAATTGCAAGAATCAAGACCAAGTTGATGGATCGCTCCTGTCCCTCAGTCAGGGACCAGGGCGATGAGGTTTGCACTTATCCACTCTCCAATTTTGGCGCTCAATCAAATATTTTTGAATTTATTTTAAATGCTAAATTCGATAAGCTTTGAAAATTCAATTAAATAGCATTTAAAATTTGCGCTAGAACATTAATTAATTATTGCCTTGTAAAAAAGATTGAATTTATTAATTAAAAAATGATGGCATTTAATAATTAATTATTAATTAATTAAAAAATTAAATGGAGCGCTTGGATTGTGAAGTCGGCCTTGTTATTTATTTAAAAAATCATTTTTAATTGCCTAATTTTACCAAGGTCGGCCTAGTGGTAATTGAGGTATGAGCGCTTATAAAGGGGAGATGAAGATTGTTATTTTCACATTCTCATTTTACCATTTCAAGTGCGATTTGAGGAAGACAAGGGAAAGTGCGAATTGTGTGTTAGAGGTGCGAATTTTAGTTCAAGCAAGGGAGGCGCAAGTATTATCAAAAGGAAGTGCGAACCTTAGTTTCATTTGTGCAAGTTTGCCAAGGATATTGGAAGATCACGTTAAAGACTTGAAGGGTGGCGAAGTTGCTAACTTGAAGAGGAGATCACGTTGAAGCCATCTAATATCGATTTTGCCTAGGCGATTTTATTCATTTTACATTTTTGTGTTAGCTCTCAAGAAAGGTATGGCGATATTGATTTATTGTTTTGATTTTGAACGTTGATCGTCATAGCTTAATTTTCGAATTTTGAATTTTGAATTCCCCTAGCTCAATCGTTTTTTAGGAAATGATAACTCAAAGACTTATCATGAAGTTTCCTAAAAATAATCTAATCTATGTTATGCATTGCAATATCTAGTTACTTATTGTGAAATGTTGTGTAGGTATGGCGACCCCTAAGGCGGGAGCATCCACCAGTCGTCCAGCTCTCATGAAGGAAGATCAAAAGACCGAAGAAGTGGAAACCAAGATCGTGTCGAAGTGGAGCAACATTGGAGATACTAACTTGGGCAACTTCAGCACGAAGAAGTTTCGAGATGTCCCTTACATTGGCAAGCCATCACCTGTCGCCTGGAGGATAATTGAAAGTGGTATCATTAAGGCGGCCGGCTTCCCTCCAGCAGTACAGTGTCATGAGTTAATGATCGAGTGTGCTCGTCATTATGATCCTCAATCCAGAACGATCGTGTCCAAGGAAGGAAACACTTTAGCTTATCTTTCAGAGGAAGCTATAAGTGAGGCTTTCCATCTTCCAGAGCACAGAGATATGATTTACAAGAGCATAGAAGGAGCCAGGTCAATGTACGAAGATGATCCAGATGCTTGCCTAAGCATCATTAACAAGAACTGGTTACTCAAGAGTCGTCCTCGCCTGAGTAAGGTACCGAACACACCACACAGGATTGATTTCCAGGAGGAGTACAGAGATTTGATTACAATGCTCAACCGAGTCACAGGAGCCCCTCAGGCTTTTTACTTTGAAAAGTGGATGTTCTACTTCATCTAGGTGATAGTTCAGGGTAAAGGAACAATTCATTGGGCTAGAATGATTAGCCATTGCTTGGACGTACAGTTGAGGAGACTCAAAGCTACCAAGTCCTTCCACATGAGTTCATACGTCATCTATGCCTTGATCAGGAGCTTCGAATACGCAGGACTACCTCACAGAGGAGTGATTGGAAGAGGCCCGGCGAGGTCAGAGTTTGTGATTCCTATGTCCACTTGCATCATCCGCCAGGAAGCAACTACAAGTTAGTTAATGATACCTTCATGATGAACATCACAAGGACGTTGCAAGGTGGGATTCACAACAGATTATCTCAGGATGCACAGGAACTAGTAAAGAGGTACGGTGCTTGGTTTATCCAATTTCCGAAGTTTACTTATATCAGAGTTCATGGATGTCCTTCACCTCCATACATGTTGCCGAGATATCCGACAGATAGAATTGTGTTACTTGAGGTAACAAGACAGTTGGCAGCTTATGCGAAGGCATTCAGACACAGACACGGAAATGGAGTCCCGGTACCTATCATATTGGGCAATTCAGTTGAGGTATGTCCTAATGCTTTAGCCATGGATGACGCAGAGAAGGAGTTAGCTTTGTATTCTTTTTCATCCTTTGCCTTGAGGGAAAGCTTTGATCCACATGGATATTTAGAGGAGACAGTCGGTAGGAAGTTTAAGCATGAGTTTCAGATAGAAGATTTTATGATGAATCTCTTAGACGATCTTGAAGTGAAAAGAAAGATGCATTCTAGATTGCCTTTGGATTTCATCAGGAAATGCAAGATTTACAGAGTGGCCGACCAAGCATAGGACAGTGGCAGACATCTCCAGTCATCCTATGATCGAGAAAGCAAATCAGTAAGGTTAGATTGGAATGAGCCCGAGGTCGTGGATCTAGATGCTTTGATGGCTCCAGTCTTGTCTTGTACTCGCAGATGGGTTGATGTGCAGCATCAGAAGTTGAGAGAGCAAGGCATAGCTATGACTTTCACTTTGGAAGAGAAGCCAGCCGAAGGTGGAGCTAGTGTAAGCGAAGGTAATCCTAATCCCAGAAATGCAAATGAGGGCAACCTTCGAAGTGCAAGTGAAGGCGATCTCCATCCAAGAGGCTCGAAGAGGAAAGAGAGACCTGGAAAGAGAGAATCTTCCAAGAAGAAACAAGAGGCCAGCCGAGATCGTTCATCCGGTACATCTTCTCGACAAGAGAAAAGGACACTTGAAGTGGAGGAGTCTATGGAGTCGATGGTTCAGAATGATAGAGAAGGACAGGTACCTCAAGGGTCGCCAAGTGGATCTCTCCAAGATTATGAGTTACATGAAGACAAGAACAATGACGAGGTAACATCTCCTCACAAAGAAGAAGAAATATTGCATAAGGAGATACAGGTTAGAGAGACAAGATCAGCCATCCCAGATTGGTTGAAGGAAAGATTAACGAAGGTGATTGTGATCGAGGACGAAGAGAATGTGATTGATTTAGAGAGCCTTGTTGGACATTCCCAGGAATTGACAGAGAAGAGAAAGGCTACCAAGATGTCCAAGATGATTAGAGATGAGACTGGGTCCAGAAAATTGCAGATAGCTACACCGGCAGTAGACAAGTATGAAGGTGAGATCTTAGCAGAGGAATATGATATAGAGACATTTGAGCTAGGTCCATCCACAGCCGAGCAGACACTAGATGATGCCACAGATTCATTTGAGGCATTGAAGGACAAGCTTAGAGAAGAAATGGAGAAGAGTAGAAAGCTTGAGAGGGAGGTCGGTGCATGGAGAACATATTTCAGCCATCTCAATCAGCCTTTAGGACGTCAAGATCCAGCAAGATCACCTATACAGGCACTTCCCCTTCAATCAATTGGTGAGGCAGAGAGATTTAGGAGTATGGTCCAGCGTATGAGTACTTGGATGGACAAATCTCATACAGTTGCCGTAGAATTTGCAACAAGGATGATGAAGACTATTCACCGAGCTATTCAAATTCTTGAGATCATCCACAATTTGATGATAACGGTGGCCGCTTTTGCTCATACCAAGGACGTTATCATTCCTGTCTTGAAAGTAATTAGACAAACATCGAGGAAGGTCCTAGCGCAGGAAAAGATTATGGATGGAGGACCTCACAGTTTACTTCAGTGGTCAACCTTACTCCAGATGAAGGAAGTTCTCTTTGAGGACATCAGTACTAGGTGCAGTCATGTTGAGGAGGTGATCAACCCGATCCAGGACAGAGTATTTGAGGTACTACGTACCATTCTTGGCAGGAGGATCGAAGTTGAGACAGATGTGGATTTGCAAGAATTGGAAGATAGAATCAAGGTCATCTTTTGCAAGGACGTCAATATCACAGATGAGCAACAAGACCAGATGTTTGCTACCATGCTCCTGATTGAAAAGACTAAGGAACTTGAACTTACATGGGACGCAACTCTTCTAGATGCATTTGATCAGGTCATCCACTTGGAAGAAAGAATGAAGAATCTTCCCGAGATTCCAATTGCTGAGATCGAGGGAATCGTATCAAGATTCATTGCATATGCTAAAAAGGAGCATTGGAAAGGGAATAAGATTCTAGATGAGAGGTTGTTATAGATGACATGGCACCTTAATTGTCATTGGTCTATGTCTCCTAGATTTTCGTGCCAAATTTATAATTGGCTATGCATTTAATGTTATGCAATAAAAGGAGGCTATTTGTAACAAAACCTAATTAGGGTTTAGGTGTCATGATCTTGACCGTTGATCTGCTTTCAATCTGGACCATTCATTGTAATTGAGGATGCTATTTATACCCTCATTTTCATTTCATTTGTAGGAGAGATAGTTAAGAGATTAGAGAGAAAGTTTGATGTATTAGAGAGATTATAGTTAGAAGCAATTTTACTTTTGTAGCAAGATTGAGTTTGAGGAAAGGAATTCAAACAATTGTTGTATATGATGACTTTGAAATCAATGAAATATTGAAGTTATGGTGTTTTGTTGCAACTTTCTTGGTTATCTTCATGGTTGTTCAATTCTTTTGAATCATGCTCAATCAAAGTAGTGTGTTAATTCGAAGGACATAGTGTGAGACTTGATCTTTGGTAGGATTCGCTTTCCATACCACTAGCTTCTTGCTGATTGTAGGAACGCCTTGCGTGGTCAACTGGAGATATTTGAATCACTTAACCTTCAATCATTATTGTATCTTGGATATGTACCTTCGTGGTAGTGTCTTTGATCTTTGATGCATTGAAAATCATTTCGTTACCTTAGAAGATCGCATCAATTTCAATTAAGTTGTTATTTTATGGCGAAATTGAAGTTGGTAGAATCTTGCCAAGTCTTGTCCACATGAAGTCATTCTTAGGGTTAGATTAGATTAGACCTCTTGCAAACCCTGTCCTTTTGTCATTTTTTGAAAGCTTCTTTAGTTTAGTAAGACTTTCGGAGTGTAAGGCCCCTTGAGGACACAGCAAATCACATCATACCGCTGGTGCTTATCCACACGTAGAGACCCTACTAACCAGAACATTGGAGTCATCCTAACTGATCCTTCATGCGAATCTTCAGCAGTTAGAGACTTTATTCAAGAGAGGATAAGATGCCTTTGGGTATTTTATTCTGTGTATGATTGTATACAAAATACACGTCAACACCTTTCCATGGCATCTATGCCCCGGAACCCAAGGTTCCTTGCATGAGTAACACAAATTCTTCCTTCGAAGTTCTTGACAGAGCTCATCATCCATCCGAAGAGGGAACTTCTTAGGCTGACTAGAAAATTTCTTCTTGTCTTTACGAAATGGGAAAGGCTTTGACTGAAATTTAGACTTAGGGGCAGCCAACTCCATGCTTCTAGTCTTCTTGATTGCATCAGCCAAGGTGGGCGGGTCAAAGGCTTTTACCCAACCTCTCAATGGTTCTTCAAGTCCTTCAGTGAATAGGACCACCAGTCTTTTCTCCAAGATACTACTAACAATAACTGAAAGATTCTGAAATTCAGTTATGAAGGTGTCCACAGAACCCTGCTGTTTGAGTTGTGCTAGCTCTCTAAACTTCACCTCCGGATCCTTGGTATCAAATCTTTCTATCAACTTGTTGGTGAATTCAGCATAGGTATGGATCAAGTTGTGACCAAGGGTGATCAACCCATGGTACCACCATTCATCAACAGCTCCATCTAGGTGCAAGGTGGCGAACTTGATGGCCTCTTCTTCGGGCATGGGTCTCAAGGACAAGTAGTTGTCCAACTTCTGCACCCAAGCTCTAGCCGTGCTCACACTACTTTCATCGAAGTGTGCTAGAGTGACCTTCCCAAGGGCCTGTTGAAAATCCCTGGGAGTGGAGTAACAATTATCATATCTCCCTTCCCTTCTCTTCTTTTGTTTCATGTATTGGTCAAGAGACATAGCATTTCGAATCTCTTGGGGAATTGCTGCATACTCCACATAGCTGGCCCAAATCTCCTCAGCTACAGGGACTTCCACTTCAGGAGGCGGTGTTTCCCTTGGAGGGAAAACAAGTTGCAATGGCCTAGTCACCGATCCAACAGGCATTCCATTACCATGGTTGCCATTGTTGTTGCCATTTCCATTACCACCGGAGTTGTTGGAAGTACTGCCATTATTACCACTCATATTCTGATTTGGATCTTGATTATGCCCTCCTCCAGCACTCTGCCTAAAGGTGGCTATCATCTGGGACATCATGTCCATCATAGTGTCAAATTTCTTCTCTATTTTCTCTACAGCCATAGCTGTTTCACTCTGTCCAAAAAGTCTTTCCCCCATTGAATCTGCTATGTCCACCGAATCAACTTCCTTATCTTTGTTTCTCAAGACTTCTGAAAAAGTCTCTTCAAGAGGCACTGCAGGAATTTGATACTGCTGGCGTCTCTCTTCTCTGTTGTAGTAGCGGACGTCTCTGTCACTCATGGAGAACTCTGTTTAACCTGACTTCACACGCTGGCAGGAAAAACCAGCTCTGATACCACTGTAAAATTCCCTCTTATTTTTTTTTTTGGATTTCAAGCACAACATTACAATGCACTCGTTAAAGTTAGGAAATATAATTCCAATGCCACTGAAAGGTAACCCTTCCACTTTCTGATCACCAAGAGCCCAATGTGGGAAGGTGAGAGCATACGGTGACAAGGGGTTCGTTAGCTTTCTAATCTGCTGGAAATTACAATGCAATTACAAACTGGGCGGCAAGCCAGCCCCTTCCACTTTTCAGCGGGATGAAGAACACAAACTTGGTGGTAAACCAGCCAAGGCAACAAAGCATAATAGAACCAAATCACTCTACCGCTTATGTAGTGGGAGGACTTTTAAATGAAACTATCACTCAACAGCATATCTCAACGGGAGGACAATATCACTCAACCACTTGCTCAGTGGGAGGACAAAACTGAATTACAAACATATAGGCGGCTAAGCCATCCTCTTCCACTTGTTCAGTGGGAAATACAACATAGAATGAATTTGTCAGTACTACTGAAGCAATTCATACAATGATAGAAATGTGAAAAGAGATAGAGTGAAGTACATATCTAATGAATTCACTAACACATTCTAACCAATAATACTACTTGCTGTTCTGAAATCAAATACAAGGAAAATGCAGAACTAGCCATCCCGAAACCCACTAAATTGCTTGTAACTCACTCAAAACCCCATAGAATCATACCAAATTAGAAGCAAATGAAGCGTATGACATAAGCAAACAAAACAATACCTCGAAATTGCAATTGAAGAGCACCAACAGAAATGCACGCATCCCAATGCAATTCTGGAAATGGCATTTTTGCTGAATAGTTCGATTTGCAACTAAAAATTGGAGGGTTCTCCAAATGCCACGCCAATATAGGAGACTTATCGTCTCTCTGGTACGCTTCCAACGAGCCCTCACCCAGAATGATGCATTCAACACACAGGCAACTACGAGCAAAATACACTTACAGTCGACACACACCAGAAAACTAGCAGCACACAAATCTTCACCAACACACCCAAAAATCACCAAAAAGCTCACAACTACGCACCACAGCTAGGAGTGATGTCTCACACTTGAAACCGGAAGGAAGGATCTAAGAGATATTCACCCTCAAAGAATCTTTGGAGTCATTCCGACAGCATAACGATATATTTTCTCTGGATACCCAAATGAGGAGCCCAACCTCTATTTATATAGCTTTTCCAATCTGAAATTCAAATAAAACTGCCTCCCAATTTCGCCTCATTCCAATTGCATTTCATTTCATGGTGAACCCAAAGTGGCGCCCACTTTCCTAAGTCAAAATCACGCCAAGGAGAGGGGCCACGATTTTTGGCATTATAAACTTTTTTAAAATATAAAGAATGAAGTCTCCTTTTAATCTCCAAATAAATCGCCCAGGCATGACTTAGGAAAAATATCATATTTTGCACAATTTCCCATAGCATCAATAAGTAATAAAATAATTAAATAATAACCTTAGGATAAGCAATAATATTTAATTAAATTGTTGATAGTTCTAGTACTGATTATTAACGGAATCCAGATGAGGCTGAGCAATGAGGATCATTGAATTGTGCTGGGATAGGACCAAATCCAGGACTGCCAAAAATAGAATGCCCCAAACTGCTACTTACTAAAAATTTTAAAATAGTAAGTCATGAAATAATGCTCCAAAAATCGTTATCTTCGCAACCAGAGAAAGAGCTTGGCGAGCTTAGCAACTCTGTACCATCCTGACCGCCAAACCCTAATTTACTAAAAATAGTAAGTTCACATTCCACCCCTGACCAGTCTGGTTGGAACTCCAAGGAACATGGGAACCCTTAATTCACCTTTCCACATAGTCTACGGGTCTCCGGGTCTCCAGGATAGGCCAATGGACCACTGAATGCAACATCACAAGGAAGGGGACATTACACTCTACGTGGACATGTTCCACGTATAGGCATGCCTCTACGTAGGCATGTCTCCCTCTATATGTAGAGGTGGTCAATCCGTACTTGTGAACATACAGAAATATTAAGTATTGACACAAGCCTGACTGCCAGCTTCATCACAACAGCCCGTATGTTGGTAATATCGATAAGTAATATATCAATTGTTTCTTTGTTTAAAACAACACTTGTAGAGAGATTGGTATAATTATAAATCGATCATTGGAGCAGCAGTTCATATTATAATCAATATTCTTAGTGATTGATAATACTGTAATAAGACTTGGAGATTACATTCTTAAATTTAAAATATCCTATATTCAAATCTGATAAACTTCAACAACTTCGTATACACTTTTTTTCTAAAAGCATAGATTTCCTTTGAAGAGAGTGTCATCCTTGTTGAGTCTATCTTTGGAGATCCTTCTGCAAAATCACTCTTTCTCAACTTTGGTTGCCTTAAGAACTATAGCTTCTGAAACCTAAGTTGTTTCCACTCCATTATTAGTTTGTTGTAAAGACTTAAAAAAGTCTATCATGAATTCCTCGCTTTGTCTTTGTCTTTCTTGAGCCAATTCATGTTCCTTCTTAAGCTTGTCTTTATTTTCAGTTGCTTTGCTTTCTTTCTTAGCCCTTGCTTTAGCCTCTTGTTCCCTGAAGATTGCTATAAAAATTTGCTATTCTTCTGCCTCACGAAGTGAAAAATGGCTAAAAGCATTGTGAACTCCTTGAGTAATTGGAATGATGGTACCATGAATAAGGAATGAACCAATAAAACGATGCATCAGGTGAGCACACATTTCCTACTCCACTACAAACTTCAATATGAAGTGTATCAATCTATCACCTTCATCCTATACTCTTATAAACTGTTGAAATTACACGAAAGGATCTCTATACCCTTTGCTACAAGTTGTGCTCTTCATTTTTTTACCCTCTTTAATTGCTTTCCACAATGATCACAAATTTGCAATAATAGAATAGGAAGCATCAAATCTTTGCTAAATTAATGCCCTAAGCTATAACCACAGAGATAGTCAAACTCCTTACTATTTGTTGTGGGTCTAAAAATTTCTAAGAGCTCAAAATCAGCATTCTTCTCAAGTTCAAGCCTCTCATCAGGGTCTTTCTAGAAACCAATCTCATATGTTTCTTGGATTGGAACATCCATTTTATTTTTCAATTTGCAAACATAGCAATGATCCAATCATTCTTATTCTACTAATGTCTCTAAAGCATCGACATCCTCGTTTTGATTACTCAAGATTTTGAAGCTCACCAAAATATCTTTCAATTTTATTTTCACAGCTATTGTAATCTCCCCTTCTCGAGCATGATCACTTCATGGACAATTAGCCTATTTTCTGAGTTTTCCTGTAGGATAATTGTTGAGTAATGGAGAACTCCAATGTTCTTGGAGAGCACAGGATGAGCCTTGCATAATTGATGTTGGAAGCGAGCTCATGTGGTCTCATTGAGGCTTGTGATGCTTTTAGGATTGATTTCCAACCTTCTAGGAGCTCACCAAGCTTCTTGGAGAAGCTTGTATTTTATAGAGAGTCACCCAGTTGTTTCAGATCAGCATCTGAAGACTTCAGGATCATTTGTGTCATTTTGATACTTTGTGCAACTCGGATATGTTATTGAGTTAATAAACAATTATTCACTTAAGTAACTAGCACTTGCACCAAAAGGGGTGCAAGGATTACTCCAAGAGAAAATATTTCAAAGCCATATCACTTCTTTCTTTTGAGGATATGAATTTCTCCTCATTTTCATTCATCTGACATAGAATTTAAAGCGCTTTGAGGGAATCAATGGAGTGACATAAGTTGTTGGAAGTAGCTAGGTTAGAAGATGAAATCAGTAGTTGCTCCATTGGACATGATGAATAGTATGTGTATTCTCACTTAAACATAAGCTAGCACGATCAAATTTAAAAATTTGTGGCTCCGACAATCCTGCAGCGGTTGGACAAGCGAGAAAATCAGGGCCACAGCTAATTCACAATGTAAGCTCAAGGTACTCACCTGTTCAATAGCGATTCTCTTCCTCAAGCAACCTTTAAATTCTGGATTCTGTGTCATTGCTGATAAAAGAGGCGTTCCAACTACCTTAAGATGTTGGTGCCATTGCAGAGAGCAAAACTCATCTGGTTGCAGTCAAATGCAGCTCACATCAAATTTCACACAACACCCACTTGAGCATTTTAACATCTGCATGTCCATGTTGTACTGCTAATTGAAGTGTAGTTTGTTGGTTGATTTGTCCCGTTCAAACAAAGAAATATTACACTGCAACTCTTACCAACAATACTCTTCCTCCAACAAAAATGCTTTTGAATTTCTGCCAAAAAGAAATGATTAATATTGTGGTTGGTGTGGGCATTTAATTTCTCATTAATTTTCTAGGACATTTGTTATTGTCTTTGGTGGAACGGTGCCAACATTCCCACATGCAAAAATTTCGTAGATTTTACCATCCCAAAATCTGTCCGAACATTGCAACAAGTACAGCTATAAGGAAGGGGAAAAGGCTGCCAGTAGGTATGGTGGTAGAATCTTATGCATGGCATAGTCCATCTTAGCCAAATTGAATTATATGGTTGGATAGTCGGTGCCATGGATGAAGGGGTAGCTTAGGAGATAGGTGCTAGCGAATTTCTAGAAGAGCAGACACTGGCGAAGAATTGGGATTTACATTGACCAATTGCATTTGTTGGAGTCTTTCAAAAGCCTTTTCAACAATCCATTTTGGAGATACCCTGCAGTCCTGTCAACAAATATGCTTAGTGTGTACCCTATAATGTTGTCTACCTACATTTGCTTGAAAGTTTCAAAATCATATTCAACAAATCTATTTTTTTGGGTGCATATATGGCAATCCAGGGGTTCCACGAGACCATATTTTCTTGTGGGCATTCCATTGACAGTTCACGTGCCTGGTCTTTGCTTCCTTCTTTTATGTACATTTCTATTGGAGTTGTGGCAACATCTGTCAAAATTCTCCCAACGTTTATGCTGGATGGATGTTCACAACCCATTCCAGAAAGCTCCCATGTTGGCATAGGCAGGGAAAATTGTGGAGTTCGGCCTTACGCGAACCAACTGCATTTGCTTGAGAGTTTCTAAAGTCATTCCAACAAATCCATGTGTGCGAACCTGTTGTGACGTATTCACACATCGCCCCATTGTAAATGGGGACCCCTGCTTTTTGCTTTCTAGGGTTAGTTTTCTTTGCTTGGTTGCCTGGTCTTGGCTATTAACCTTTGCATTGGAGAGTTGTTGGAGAGATCATTAGGATAGCAAGGTCTGCTCAAATTGAGGTAGGTCAGTAGGTGGTCCAGGTCAGGGTCTCTTTGAAAGCCTTCTCTGGGTCAGGTCTTGCTCTAGTCTTGGGGTTATGCCTTGATTGAGTTTAGGAGTCTTTGCATTAGAGCCTTGTTTGATACCAATTTGACCCTTCGAGGAGCAAAGGACATGAAGATTGAGCATGAAACTTGAGAGTTGAATGAGTGTTTGGGTGATAGTGTCAAAATCGCTCTTGACCCTTCCAAAGGGATAGGAGCGAAATCTTCCTTAGCTCCCTTTTAATTCCTATTTTGGTCAAAACCTTCATCCGGGCATGGATTTGGGGGAAATAAGCTTGAGTTCACCCTTGGAGACGCCTTGGACAAGCGTAGACATGGGAATTTGGAGAAAAGGTCAAGAATTGAACCTAAAATATGAATTTTGCTCCTAACCCTTCCAAAGGGTCCAGAGCGAAATTCCCTTGATCTCCTTGTTTAGGACAAAATATTTGGCGTGATCAGCCTTGAGATGTCTCAAGGCTGCAATTAATTAATTTTGAGGACTGATATACTACAGCAAGGGATTACAACTGAATCAAACTTTGGAGACTTTTAAGCAAAGTCTGGAATCTATAGAAAGAGACTTGAAAATTTGGCATGACATGGATCGAGTCAAGTTGGAAATCTTGTGCAACAATACTGTGATACCAAGCAGGGAAATGTGTATTGAGTTTGAGGAGCTTATGATTAATAGATGATTAGTTGTCAAGGACTTGATTAAAGATATTGAAGTTGCTCTTGAAATAAATGCTGAAGTGGAGCAGGATATTATCTCCAACTTTGAGAAAATGTCTTGCAAGATTGTAATTCAAGATGAAGAGTTGCTTCCTGACGATGTGATACTTTCTAAGTTGGTGACCAAGCTTCATCAGGAATTGGAATTTGAGCAATTTACAATGACCTCAACCAACAGATTTGTGGATTGCAAGTTTTCCTTGACAAGATGCAGACTGTTCTTGAGGAACATAGAGTAGCGACAGTGAGATATTTTGATGTCATCATCAAAATTGTTGTTGTTGCAAGGAATATAGCAGGCCCAAATCCTAATGAATTGTAGGATTCAATCAGCAAGTTTCAAGCTTTCATGGCCAAGGAAAGAGAAGAACAAGCAGTGTCTCAAGACATTTGAGTTTTATTTTTGTTTTATGTATTTTCCTTTCAACAAATTACATGTAGTAACAAAACTTATAATTACAAGTAATCTCATTACTTGTAATCTTGTGACTTGTAATTGCATGTAAACAAATTACAAGTTGAAATGCAATAGGACTGTAATTTGGAATAAGTCATAGTTAGTTATAGTGGTTGTGGAAAAAGTCTTAGTTAGTTGGACTTCTCCCACTTTTTGCTCGGCCCCTCCTATATATATCAGAGGGTATTCTATGTATTTTTATCGTTTTAGCAAGCAAGAAAACTCTGCAGAAATTTACAGTCATAAAGACACTGTGTTTTATACTTGTAAATTGATCTCTCAAGTAATATCAAGAAGGCATTTGAGTTTCAGACTTTGTGTTGAAACCTTGTTCTTATATCCATTGTGTTTTTATGTCATAGTGGTTTTTTTTTTTTATGCATATGTTTGAGATTTTAGTGAGATTGTTAAAAGGAGCTTTGATCTAACTTCTTGTAGATTTTTTGCTACAAGTATTGAGGATTAAAATAGCTAAGTGTTCATAATAGAGAGAGATTATAGGACTTTGTGCTTGTAGTTAGTCCTAATTATAGTAATTCTGAGGTGCGCCATATCAACAGACTTTGAGCTGTTGTAAGTTGTACATTGTTTTCATATTAATCATTCTGGAAGGTAGATAGGATAGTAGGGAAGTAACGACTTTGAGCTTTTATTTCTACATTCCCGTCTCGGGGAAGTGACAGAAGACTTTGAGATTTCATGGAAACTTGACTTCCTTTTTGTATAAGAATCCTTATAGTTGTTAAAGTTTCTTAAGGTGCTGTGTTATAGTTAATTTGTAATAGTAGAAAAATGGGAGCCTTCCCTTAGAATTAGGAGAGTTTTAACTCACACGCTGTGGCTGAAAACACAATTTTGCACACCTCCCCAGGTGTACAAAATTTTCAACCAACATGTGTCAAATTTGATGATTATATGCTAGGCGTGGGTATAAGAAGAAGTTCTAGCTTCAAATATTGATGTTTGGGATGCTTTAAAGACTCTGATTTGCCGGGAATTGTCTTGTGCTTTACAATTTCTGAAATTTTAGCTAAAACAGTTTTCTGCTTACTTGGCACCTTTTTTTGACTTTTCAGTAGTTGATCCAAAGTCCCGAAATGAATATATATTAGATACAGCGGATTATGTAGTAGATATCTGGCAATGTACACATGCTTTAGCTTAGCAAATTTTTGTAATGAAGTTTCAATTTTAACTGAAAATAATTCAAGGAAACAATAATAAAAGATAATTCAACTTTGCCCTTTCGCCTATAGCAATGAATGCTAGTAAGTGCCTAATGTCTTATATGCAATGTAAACATATGCTCTTCTTAATCTGCTAATAGTTGTTAGGTCTGCTAGATTCTTGCCTGAGAAATGATGTTTTGCAAAAGGAATTTACGATAAAACAGCCTGATATTATAGAACATTTTATTTAGAATCTTTAAATTTTTCAGATATACAATATTGGTCATAATGACCGTGTAAAGATATCCTCTTTTGACTTTTTGCAAGATAATATGATATTTCTTGGAATCGTTTGAATTTGACAGTATTAACATTTTCAGCATTTTTTATTAACAGTATACCTCTCGTAAACAAAATGAAGTACTGTCCTTTTTTCTGACCAACCAGTAAAGATCCAAAGGACGTTTATGATGGGGCATGGTGGGTAAACCTTTAGTCAGATTTGAAATTCAAAGGAAACTTGGAGGCTGCGTTTGCAGTTTCCATCTTGGATAAGATGATTCTCTAAAGCAAAGATTATTTAACGAATATATTTAATGAGAAACATATCATATTCCAAATTATTTTTTTAAATATAATAGATGAATGCTTCTGAAAGATTCACCTCTTCTTCCTCACTTCGTGTGAGTGCCAATCTTCTTCCCAGTCTTATTCCTCATGTCGCGACTGTGCTAGACTTCTTCCTCACATCATGCAGGTCTTGTTCCTCACATCTTTCTTACCAGCACTGACTTCCTCCTCACATCAGTGCCAATTTTATAGATTTTTTACCTTATTTCACAGGTAACTTTTAGGGTTCGGGCAATTATTTGCGTTTTTTAAACATGATTTAAACACGAGTCGCAATTAATCAGCCAATTTTGGCCCGATACGCGATCTAAATGGGGAAAAATCAGAATTTCCGGCAATCCACAATTACTTGGGAATAATCGCGACTGAATGCTGATTTCTGCTTCGTTGGATCAGAGCACCACAATCGATTCCATTAACAGCTCAATAATCCAGACAACAAAGAATTTTACACATTTTAGAACAGTAAGCCTACTCAAAATGTAATGTCCTCTTCTATGATGTAGATGGAATTAAGAATGACTGTCATTCATATTGCAGTCTATATAAATATTATTATTAAATTCTGCATAAGAATATCATCGGACTTCATATATTAAGCACATTCCCATGCATATCACCAAGAATAAGGATGTTACTGCCTGTAACTTAATAACAGTTCTGATCTGATCTGATCGATAGTGATGTCACTAGATGCTTTTGATTCCTTTCCTTTAAACCTCTAAATGTGAGGGAGAGGTCACACCTCTTCATCATGCATGCCCTTTGGCAAGAGACACACCCTTTCACCATTAGCACCCTTTGAAAGAGTGCGACTTTTCATTATTTCTGCCCTTTGAAAGGGACACAACCTTTCACAATCAGATCTGCACTTCTGATTCCCAAATTATCCCCCTCAAATGAGGTTCTTTTCTTCCTTTTATCTCTCATGTTTGAGAGAGTCACAACTTTTCATTTCATGCCTTTGACCATTCATTAACCTAATTAAAATTTAATTATATTTAATTATATTTAATTATATTCTTTTATATTTTAATTTTATTATTATCATTTATAATTAAATTGTATTTCAAAGTGGGGACTTCATACAAAATAACAGTCTACTTTGTCCAATGAGATCAAATGACGAGTTCAGTTGATGCAATATTTTTGCCTGTCAAATTAATCTTAAAAGAAGCCTGTAGGATCATTCTAGTAGTTAGGACTTGAAATATATCCTTTTTTACCTCTTAAATAAGCGCACTGATGAATGATGCATCTATGAAGGCTAATTACTGATAATTATAAATATTTTATTGAAATTTAATGTGTTGACATGCCACAGAAATAAGTGTCAACCCTAAAAGTACTTTTATTGTTGGCACAAAATGTGGGGTTGGTTGGTTGGGAAAAATGAATGTTTAACACTAACAGTGTCTTAATTTTCATTGGAAATGTCATAGTGACATGATGATTAGTACTTGATGTCATGCCCCTTTCATTGGCTACTTATGTATTTCTTGTAATTTATTTAGCCTCATGCTATTCTTTAGTAGTTTCTCTGGGCCTTGATTGCAGCATCCCAACAAGCGCACCAGATTCCTGTGATGAACAGGACTGCTCATCTAAAACTTATTACCTTCCATGATTCGAGCTTCTCTAACAAAAGTTAAACTCTCCCAAGTTCTCCTATTGATACATGTTTTTCTGACAATAAGGCATTCTTTGACGTATCTGATGGCTTTCTTTATCATTCTTCCAGACTATATTTTATTATAGTTTTTCAGAAGGTTATGAAATGTCAGGAAATATGTCAACTAGAGTTAACAGCATAGACATATGTAACCTGTGAGTGTAGCGTATTACAACTTTAGGCCTTATAGCTGGGTTTCTATGGAAGAATTGCCATTGGTATCAATGGACACATATGAGTCTGTAATTTAGTATAGTATTCCATTTATAAATAAGAATTTTTTTTTGCTTGTGAAAGAAAATACAGTCCACCTTGAAGTTTACAATTGAAGAATATTGCATCCATTTTTTTGTGCTTGACTGTATTGCATTCAGTCTTCACTCATCGGGAGTCTCATGTGAAGGCCTTCTATAAGACATTTATTATTGAGCCATTTTCCAGGAATTATTCCATTTCTCCTTTTGATGATTTTACATACTGCATTTCAGGATATTGCTTTTACAGTTGAAAATGTTATTAGTGACCCACTTCCAGGAGTTATTCATTTTCTTCTCACCGTGTTTTACTGAACTGTTTTTTTCAGAATGTCATTTTTCCAGTTAGAATTTAGTATATCTGTGTGGACAATCAATCTCGCTTATGCGCTGTACTGTGCATTTCTTTTATGCTGTTACACTAGTATAATTTGTATCTAAACACCAATCCATTATTTCAGGTGGGACATTTGAAAGGATGTTTATCATATCATATCTCGACGACGAAATGATGGTAAGTCATCTCATACATCTAATTGTTTGCATAAATTTATCTGTTACCAATGTAAGTGTCCCACCCTCTTTTACATGATGAAGGGTAAGAGTAGAAGGGCAGTAGAATTTTCTGTAAAAGTTTGCAGTACTACACATTGTATTAATTCTATTAAACAATGCATTGATGGTGAAGAGATAGATGATCATGAGGAAAGCTTTGAGTTGATCTGTTTTTTCCATCTGATAATGGCACATTTTCTCCTTGTTTTGAGATGGGTTGTAGGGAAAAAGCCATTATTTTATTCTCATTTGCACATTTGCAGATTGAAAGGGACATTAATGGAGTGGCAAGCATTCTTTCTCGACCAGATGGCAATGTTGTATTGCAAGTAGAGACTGTTACAGAATACGATAGTTGAATCATCAAACAAGAAAGTTCATTTCATTATTTGAGATCCCGAAACAAATGAGAATAGTTACGTTCTCATCCTTCCATTGTTTAATGCAGTACAGAGTCACAGACAATGTTTTCTTCTGACTTGAGCTCAGGAAGGCATTTTGATTTTATGATCTTGAGGAGATTTACAGAGACAATTAGACAAACGAAAGCAGTTTTGTTGTATGTTAGTTTTTGAAATTTAATTCATTCATGATTAAAGTTTTAATACTACTGCTTTTGGTTTTTCACATCCACGTGCTTTAATCTACATATTACTTGAGATTCCCCATGTCAAGTAGTGTACATTCAAAATATTGTAAATGATAGATATCCATTTTTGGGGGATAGGTAAATGATCTAATTGTATGAGTCTATGAATTTATTCTTCTCATAAATTGAAACTTGGACATCTCGATACAAATATATGCTTATATGACTTGCATACCATTTCACTTGTGTTTAATCATTTCTAAGTAGACGACAAGTATATAAATGTACTAGTGCTTTTATAATGAACTGCATAGAAGCTATTAAGCTTTTGTCCGATGTTTTGAGTGAGCTTTCTTATCCATCTATAAGGAAAATGAAGTTTGCTGAGCAATCTTAGACATAGTTAGGTTATATCAATCTGTAAGAACATAATTGGAGACATGAAATAAATTAGTCAACTAATGGATTGCTTCCTTGATTGTTGTCACCATAGTACTCATAACATTTTGTGTTGGAACCAAAACAGATCTTAATATGATGATCCCCTAAATAAAAAACAAGTAGAAAACAATTTTAAATCCTACGTCATTCAAGATGTAGGTCCACAAAGTTCTCCAAGGTTGCAAGCAAGCATTGTTTGTAATAGGAGCTGCCACCAGGTGGCAAGAGCTATAAAGACTGTAATGCCATTAGGTAGATACGGGAATGAAGACTAGAATGACATTAGCTGGTACACAAGGGCTATAGGTGACAATAATGTAAAAGATATTGTAAGCAAGCATTGTCAGTAGTAGGGGCTGCCACGAGGTGGCAAGCAAGAGCCATAAAGACTATAATGCCATTAGCTAGAAACGGGTATGAAGACTAGAATGCCATTAAGTACTGCACAAGGACTATAATGTAAAAGATATTGTAAGCAAGCATTGTTTGTAATAGGGGCTGCTACTAGACGGCGAGCAAGATCTATAAAGACTATAATACCATTAGGTAGAAAGGGGTATGAAGACTAGAATGTCATTAGATGGTACACAAGGACAATAGATGACAATAATGTAAAAGATGGAACTAACAAACAATACTATGCTATCTAATACATAAAGTATACAACATTCACAATTTAAAAGAGAGGTTAGGACTAGGGATGTTAAATCTAGGAATGAAATGCAAAAAATGATTGACAAATGAAATGGATGGGAATCAAACAATCAAAAAAATATTTAATAAAAAGCATATTATATTCAATCAAATCATACATATTTATCAATATGTAAATGACTGTTGAATTTAAGTTTTAAATGATTCTTCGGTTTCTAGTGTAACTAAGAAATATAAAATATTATCCTTCAACACCTAAGATTAAATACAATTGTGTTACACAAGTTACTTATATTTGGACAATTTGTTGGTGCATTAATCTCCCCTTGGATTGCAATACTATACTCCATGAGAGATTGTTGTAGGTGAGTATATCGAAGTTGGGGACCCCAAAGTCTTGGTTAACCTCGTTGGTACAATTTCCACTTCTGAAATCTTAAGGACCTTTATATTGACTTATCTTCCTTGGTATAAGTTCCTCTTGACCCTAAATCTTCTCTCTTTGAGGCATACATAAATGTTAAGTAGAGGGAATGATGTGAATTGTGTTCTTGTTTTAGAAATGAAAAATAGGGGATCTTATAAATATGAACCTAAACCCTACATCCAAGTCTTGTTTTAGTCGATGTCACTAGCCTAGTTGATGGCATTAACAAAGCCAATGGTACTACAAACTTCATGGGTCAAGCTGATGACATTAACTACACACAACCTTAAAGAATAAGGAAAAGCATAGTGCTAGGAGACTTAATGACACATCTCTTCAAAGTAGCTTTGTGAAAATATTTGTTACATGATCTTCACCAACACAAAAAAAGCTGATGTATCTTGATTGCCTCTTAAGCATTTGTCTTTTCTCCTTTTTTAGACAAGCTAGTAGCTTTACCTACAAGTTTCTCTGTAACTTCAAACTGAATGATGCCAATACTCATATTTTGTTGTACGAAGACTGCAAATTTAATAGTAAGGGCAAGATCAAAGCCTCTCATGGCTTCATGGTAAACTTTAACACCACACTTTCTAAAAATTCCCCAAACTTGTATGCAGGAATTGGACTCCATTCTAACTCTATCACTGCCAATAGTAACCGGAGAGAAGGGGACAACTTAGGTAAATAAAACCCTATAATATCTAACCAACTGGAGTAGAAGAAGAATAGCATACACAAAGGGTTGCAATAGAGAGAAGACAACACTTGATATTACTTTTCTTTTCTTTTCTTTTTTTGAGCTTTGCCGTCATAATCTCTTCATGTTATGTGACTTTTTCTCCAAGAGAAGATAAAGTGATGAAATAACTCTTTTAGAATTAAAAAGGCAGATAATAAAATAAAGGATATTATAATCCTTTGATTTAAAGAAAGATTAATAAAGAATGTTTCTGAAAAACTCTCTTGAAAGAGAGTTATAATTATATTTATTAAAGGGTAAATAAAGGTGACCTTTTCTAACGAACGTGATGGTTTGGAAACCACCCCTTAAAAGGTTATATAAGTCATTTATGTGAGACTTGGAAAGGGGCATGGAGATCACTCAAGGAGGAAGAAGAAGGTGGCTTGGTGGGCTATGGGCATGGGAGAATATATAGGAATTCAAAGAACACAAAGAAATGAAGGCTAGGGTCATTGGTTGGCATGGGCATTGGAGAAGGGGCACACAACATGTGTCCAACTTGAGGTACAGGGTACACCAGGGAGTGTATTGGCCAAGGCTGCGTGTTTTTCATGTCATGAAGGTGTGCAAGGTTCTAAGAACTTGTCAGCGTGGAGTGCTTTATCACTGTAAAAAAGCCTAGACCTGTGATTATTCCTTTGAATTCTGGATAATATGGTTGGTTTTGTGTAAGAACTGGTTCTCGGAGAAGTGCACCCTAGCAGTAAGGGCCAATACCACCAAAATCTCCTTGAAGTGAGAGTGACTTTTCCAAGCCTCGTGATATAGATAAGTACTTGAAACCCTTGATGATAAAGGATAATGATAATATAATGATTTTGGTGATAATATGTGGCTATGTTATTTAATCTATTGTGTTATCAATTGACTTTTAAATTTTATTTTTTTTAATTTGGTAACTCAAAGGTGTCCCCGCGACTTGGCCTGCGACCCTATTGCCAAGTTAGTCCAGGTAAGGCAAGACTAATCCTCTGGGCCACGTGATAACCTGCAAGGGACCCACCCTGGGCATGGTTGGATAAATTGACTTTTATGTCCGAACGAGGTTTGAACCTGCATTGATTGTCTGTGTCTTTCAATGGCTCGACCAATCAATCTACACCTCGAGGTCATCAATTGACTTTATAATTATTGTCAAATTATTACATTGGTTATCTACATCTAATTTAATCTAATCATATTTTATAATTGATCTTAGCATTAATATTTAATCTATTAATTCTGCTACAATTACTTGATTAAGTCTTGGAAAAAAGAGCCATTGCATTTGGTATCAATCCCTAATGATCAAACCCATTTATCTTTAAAAAAAATTATCCACTGCTCAATTACCTCATGTTGCATGACATATGTTATATGGAATTATGAATTAAATGCCTCCTATTTGTAATTCCATATCCCTTGCAATATTATATAGTATGTACGAGCCTCAAGTCAAAAATTACCCGTAAAGTATATCTTCTAAAATTCTCGAATTAACAAGATATATAATATTATTTGAATTAATATTTTTATTTTTAATAAAACTAAAATAACTCGTGAAAGAACTTTTCTTGATCACATTTTCTTTTAATCCATGATTATATTAATATTATTACAAGTACATGTTGTGAAGTGAAATCATAGTTAATATACTGAAATCTTCCCACGTGTTTACCACAAGAACATATTACTACTTTATGAATTTTTGGACTTATAGACCACACAATGCAAGAGCTTTCACGTACACACAAAATGATGCACCTTTTGTTTTAAAGGATGTGACTTATTTCTTGTTTCCCTTCACTCTAGAGGAAGTCATCCAAGATCTTTATAATTTAACACCAAACTCAGAATTAACCAGTAGATCATTCATAACCATTACTGACTTGCAGTCCATGCCTCAACACATATTTCAAGACCAGTGGAATCAAGGATTAAGAAAAGAAGGATTCACCAATTGAGGCTTCCACGATTCAACTTCCAAGCGGATGCTTGTGTAAAAGTTTTTTAAAGGTTCGTTAGGCCAATTCACCTCTGAAACCCAACCAGTACAGTACCTTTGAAGATGAATATCTCTTCATTGGATCTCATATTCTATTACAATTGAACTAACACGAATAGCCTTGATTTGAGAAGGAAGCTGAGGCTGTTAAATTATCTGAAACAGTGGAACTACAGTCAAAATGATTCCAAAATCCTGTAGATGTCAAAATCTCTGTGCTTCATCAATCAAACTTTAATACATAGCACAAAAAATGAGCTTGATACTCTGTAGGAGAGTTTAAATACGTAGTCTGTATTAAACAACAAAGGCTCATAACTAATTAGAACTTGAAGAGTGTTTTAATATGTGAAATGAATGGGGAGCAAATCATAGAAAATGTGGTAGTTAAGAATTGTGAGACTCGTCATCACCCTACAAAATCATCAGTTGAATCACATAGATCATGACAAGATAAACTTGCAAACTGACCTGCTAGAACACAATCGACTTAGATTGACATCTTGTACCAAAATGTGAGCTTTGGAAACATGAAATATCCATAAAATCGTGAAGGAAAGAAGATTTTTGTCAGATGTTAATATCTATCTTAGTATTAAAGATTATAAATTTTGTAATATTGATATCTTGGGTCATATTTGACATGAAAGATATAAAATAGTTATGAAATTCAACTTTAGTGATTTTCCTCTTCTTTACAAAACCTTTTCATAAGAAATATCTAAGTTTCACTTAAGAACTAGCATATATACCTTAAATTTTAATTTAATCTATATAAAGTACGCCGAGAGATATCTTTCTTGAGGCACCTATTTGACTTTAGGGTGTAAAATTGATTAAAAATAGGCGCCTCGAGAACAATATCTCTTGGCATACTTTATATAGATAAAATTAAAATTTAAGGTATATATGCTAGTGGCAACATGGAAAACATAAAATAAATCATTATATTATTATATACTATCTTTTTATTAATCATATTATAATATTATTATGTGGAGATCTATGAAATTTTATATATCTATTTAGACTATTTTTTATAATATATATTTGTTGCAAGATCAAAGCGAGTACTAAACTCTAAGATATATTAAACTTTATTTAATGGCAAATATTATGGTTATGGTTAGCGTCGTATTAAGGTTAGTGTTATGGTCGACAATAAGGTTTACATCATGGTTTGGGTTAGGGTTATGACAATGGTTAGGGCTTATATCATGGTTAGGGTTAGCATCAATGTTAACTTTTGGTTTTGGTTTAGGATTATGGTAAGGGTTAGGGTTTAGTGTTAGGGTTACAATTATGTATAGGGTTTACATCAAAGGTAGGGTTAGGATAAGCATATAATTATAGTTAGGGTTAGTGTTAGAATTATAATTGGGGGTATGGTTAGGATTAGGATTTGATTTATGATTATGTTTTGGATCAAAGTTAAGGTTAGTATTATGGTCAAGGTTATGATTAGGGTTAGGATGTATATCATAGTTAGGGTTAGCATCAAGGTTAGGGTTTGGTTTTGGTTTAGGATTATGGTTCGAGTTAGGGTTTATGATTATGGTTAGGATTATGATTAGGGTTAGGGTCTAGTATTAAGGTTAACTTTATTGTTAGGGATACAATTATGCTTAGGGTTAGAATTATTATATTATTATATAGTATCTTTTTATTAAAATAAATTATATTATAATATTATTACATCATTATATCGAAAAGCTTGATTTTAAGGTCAAAGTTAAGGTTTAATTAGGGTTATGGTTAGGATAAGGCATGGTGATTGTGATGGTTAGTATTAAATTAGGATAAGAATTCAATAAGGGTTAGGGTTCATATTAGGTTTAGATTAAGGTTGAAGTTGTAGGTAGGGTCTATTTCTATTGTTAGAGTTAACTTTAGGGTTAGGTTAGGGTTAGCATTCAATTAGAGAGATTAGAGTTAAGGGATAAGGTTATAGTTAATTAAAGTTAGGGTTCAAATATGAGTAGGGTTTGATTATGGTAAGGGTTAGATTAAGATAAGAATTCACTTACGATTAGAGTTTAATTAGGGTTAGGATCAAGTTTAGGCTAGGATTTAGTTATGGTTAGGTTAGGGTTCAAGTTGTAGTTAGGGCATAATTGTAGGGTTATATTTAAATTTAGGGTTAGGTTATGGTTAGATTTTAATTATGGTTAAATGAAGCTTGAAGTTTAGGATTAGGTTATGGTTTAGGGTTCAATTAGGTCTAGATTAGGGATATTGTCAAGGTTAGGGTTTGAGTTAGCTTTATGATTCAATTACATTAGGGTTACAGTTAAATTAGGATTAAAGTTCAATTAGGGTTAGGGTTTGGGCTAGAATTCAATTAGGATTAGGGTTCAATAAGTGTTAGGGTTTTGATTAGGTTAGGGTTTAATTAGGGTTAGATCAAGGTTGAAGTTGTAGGTAGGGTTTCATTCTATAGTTGTTGTAGGTCATGTTTAGGTTAGGCTAGGTTTAGCGGTAGGGTGTAGGGTTAGTGCTAGGATTATAGTTAGGGATAGGGTCGACATCATGGTTAAGGTTAGGAATAGGGTTAGGGTTAGAGATACATTTTGAGTTATGGTTAGGGTTAGGTATTAGGGATAGGACTATGGATTATTATTAGGGTTAGGATTTTGGTTAAGTAAGAGTTAAGGTTCAATTATTCTTACTATTTGATTATGGGAAGGGCTTAATTAGGATCAAGGTATGAGGTAGATTAGGGTTAGGATTTAATAAGGATTAATGTCCAATTATGATTAAAGTTCAGTTAGGGTTAAGTTTAGGGCTAGAGTTCAATTAGTGTTAGGTTTAAATCTAGAGTTCAATTAGTGTTAGGGTTAAGTTTAGGGCTAGAGTTCAATTATTGTTAGATTATAGTTTAAATTGTAATTGGGGCTTAATTCTAGGGTTGTAGCTAAGTTTAGGGTTAGGTTAGGGTTAGGGTTCAATTGGGTCTAGATAAGGGATATTGTCAAGGTTAGGGTTTAATTACGATAAGTGGTTGATCATAGTTATGATTAGTATTAGATTTCAATTGGGGTTAGAATTGTGATTATGATTCAATTACTTTAGGCTTAGGGTTAAAATAGGATAAGGGTTTGGGTCACTTTTAATTCTAGTGTTTGAGTAAAGTTTAGGGTTCAATTAGGGTTCAAGTTTTAGGTAGTGTTTAATTCTAAGGTTAGAGTTAAGTTTCTAAGGTTTAGGTTTCAATTATGGTAAGATTAAGTTTAGGGTTAATATTATGCTACAATTAGGGCTAATATTGTAGTATTATGCATTTATGAAACATATTATCTATTTCTTATGAAATATTAATAAAAATCTTCATTACTATGTAAATTTTTTCAATACTTCTATAAAATAAATACCTTTAAACATTGTTCTAATAAACATTTTTCAATATTGGTCAAATGATATTATATTATTATTAGTTATTTCATTGGTACATGGCTAAGACATGAAATATTTGTATGAGGTTTCAGTCAATACTAACAAAACTATAAGACTAGATTCTTAACACTGGTCAAAATATAAGAGATAATGATTCTATGTAACAAAGTCATAAGAGATGTTAGCAAAATTAAATTTAATAATTCAACATTAAGAAGTAAATAATATGAACAGTTATTTATGCAATCTAATAATGATAAATTATTCACATGTTCTAATTTGTTATTAAAATCTAAATAATAAACATTTATTTATCTAAATTTATTAATATTAATTTGTTTTATTAAATAAAAATCTACATAAAAATGTAAAAGAATTGTGTCTTGAGGGTTGCATTAGCGTTCATCACTGCGAGTCTCATATTCTTCTACAGTTGAAGGAGACCATTGGGAGACTCCATTTTGATACAGGTTCTATTCTTTCTTTTCCCATTCATTCATTTCTCACAACTCTGCATTCCATCAATTTTTTTCATTATCTTGTTCAAGTTCATTCAAATTCCATATAAATTCTTCACAAATTACTGGGAAACACAAATCAACAGCCCTCAAAGGAGTAGGGTAGATCGCTTACTAGTTCTTGTATTTGCAGTCAAATATCAGAGATAGGTATGTTACCTATGTTTGAATTAGCATGCAAATCTTGCAACAATCAAAGAAGTAAATGATTTACAAAATGAGGGAATATGCTGGTTCAGGGAGATTTATAGTCTACGATAAGAATAAACAAAGGGAAGATATTGCAGAAGCCACTAAAACTTGCATTGAATATCCACTCTTGCACTGAAGACAAATATAAATTAAATCAAAATGCGGTATAGGAAGACCAGTGCTTGAATATGAATCCCAAGTTGAAGAGGAATATAAAAAGTCCAATAAATTTGAAAACCAGAACCCCAAAAAATAAGGAGTAAAGTTATCATATTTAGCTTACCAGTTCACATCGGCAGGTAACATGGAACATGGTATTGTAAAAATGTGTTATCATAAATACCCATGACACGCAACAAATATTCTCAACCAAAAATTCAGAGGATAGAGTGGAAACCCCAGAATATGATGAGCTGAAAACTGTAAGAAAAATACACTCAATTCCTCTACAAGAAAGGAAAAATTAATTTAAAACAAATATTTTTCTAAATCCATCTTACCAATAACGTAGTCTTGTTCAGCAAGATGCAGAGCTTATGGATTGTAACCTGTATTTCAATCTTTGCAAAAACATATTTTGGAAACAAACCACTGGTAAAAGAATGCCAAATATCTTTGAATCCAACAACTGGAAAAGAGAATGCAATTTCATTTTAAAAGACCAATAGTGAAAAAGAAATAGTTAGTCTTCCACTGTCCCTACAGTTACGAATGAAACAGTTGATCTTGCATTGTCGCTACAGCTATGAAAGCTAAAACAACTGGCCTTTCGGTGCCATGACTCTGCTACAATTACGAATCTGGCCTTTCACTACCATTCCAGTTAATGGACACAATATGGTAAGACTCTTGGAATTCCATATGCTACAACTGTAACTGCCTTCTCTTTTTTGTTTCATGGATGTGCTGACATTGTATAGGACGCCTCTCGGCGTAATTAATTAGATAAATTAAGTATTGGGTGGTCAAGTAAACATCTTTTCTTTAAGAGATTTATGGTGGTCTATCCCCTTTGTTCATCATATAAACACATGTATCACATTGTTATCATAGGAATGTAAGATATTCCTACATAATGATCAATGATAAGGAAGTATTCATATGAATAGAATCCAAATTCATGTACTTATAATCTAGTTATCAAGTAGTACATTAAATATAGCTTGTCCCATTTAGTCATTTAAGTCTCTTTCCAAATTTAGATCTCACCAACTAAAATTCATAATTAGTAAGCCTCTCTAGCTATTGTCCACTATTATTCTCTCAAAAATGGATGCAAGGTTGACCATGGTTGAAGATTATATACAAATATTTTTTTAACCACTTGTCAAGGTTGTTTAGAGGGATAAATTTGATATATCATTTATATGATAATAATAATTAGAATATTCTTGGGAATTTCAATAAGTGTAGTAATCTACTCATGAGAGAAATGTTGGGGTTTGATGTTCTCTGCTTCCTCCATAAGTTTGAGAGAATATATAATTAACATTAATATCATCACCTTTACCATAATGACCCTTCATAAGCTTATGTTTGACTAAAGCAATTAGAATCTACAAGTTGGAGGTCAAAAGGAGTTGTGTTCAAATAACATTAATATTTAATCTATTAATTTCATTGCAAGGCTAGGATACTCTCGAGTGTATGTTGTACCCCAAGTTGGACACGTGTTATGTGTCCCTTCCCCAAATAACTAAATTATAGTTGGGTTCTAATTGTGAAAACCCAAGTTTGAGTTCCCAAAGAGGAATTTCAACATTGATTTGCATGGTGGGCCAATATTAATATGGTAGAAATGTTGGTCTTCATAAGATGACAAATTTAGGGATATTAAGTTTAAGGCTTGTCTTGGGTTATTCTTAATCCACACATATTTCAATGGTTGAAGGCAAATTTTGGCTACAAAATAAATAAATAAATAATTATATTGTTTACAAAATTTCTTCAAAAATGTCCTCATTGTTAATTAATTTATTATTTTAGTTTCATGCAAGCCTAATGTTGAATAAGGGAACCCAAAAACAAAAATTTATACATATATTTATAAATGATTCATAAAGTTCCAACACAAGATTTAATTTAAGAGATAATTTCTTTAATGACTTTTAAGTCATACTTGTATTTGGGAAGTACCTTTTCATAGAAGTTGTCCCTGGAATAAGAGTTAGTGTATTAGTACTTTTGAGTATGAAATTTGTATATCCATAATAGTTTCTCAATTGGTTTTGTGTTCATTTTGAGTGTTTTTGTTATCTTGTTATATTTATTCCATACCAACATTAGCATTTAAGCTACATTGTGAGCTCATATTCCACTGGTCCCAAGATCAATTTGACATCTAGAAAACAAGATATTTAAATGAGTTAAAAAATTGCAAGAGAAAACATGGGGACATGTCGAACTTTACAAGGGGAGACACAACTTTTAAAATTTGATGTTTAATTAGATTAGTATCATTGAATTAAAATTAAAATTCAACCTAGGTTCAAACCTCGCGGGTTCGTCTCTACCATGTTAACAATGGAGCATGCTTTACCATGGGGAGAACCTTGGAGAAATGGTGGGGCTTCTTGCCTGTAGAGCCTACATCCCTGGTTCAAACCATAAAGTTTTGGGGGATGACTCTTTGGTGAAATGGTGGGGCTTCTTGCCTGTAGTGCCTACAACCTAGGTTCAAACCCCCACGGGTTCGTCTCTACCATGTAAAAATGGAGTACTCTTACCCAGGGGAGAACCTTGGAGAAATAGTGGGGCTTCTTGCCTGTAGTGCTTACATCCTTGGTTCAAACCCTTTTTATAATTAATTTTATGAACTAGACGGCAATAAGTAAAATGGCTCTGCAGGTTGACAGCGATCGGCGACTTGGCGCTTGGGCAAATGTTGGGTGGGATGACCCACCACATGTGCCGCAGTGGGTGTTTTCCAAGGGCTGATGGGTGGATAGGGCTCCGTTTCTGCGAAGGCATCACAAAGAGTTTCATCCGGTATCTAAATATTTTCAGGGTTTTTTCAAAAGGGTTCCGTGGCATGGAAGGGAAAGCTCTAATAGGCAAGGATCAGATGGACGAAACATAAACAGGGGTAGGAAAGCGTTTACTACTCACCGCTCCTTTGCTAAAGTGGTAGCCATGGGAATTCCAGCGGTGTCTAGGGCGTCAGGGTTTTTTAAACAATCAAATGGTGCTCGTGGCCCTAGGGCATCCAGGTCTGTTAAACAAATGGATATGGATGTGGCTGTTAATGATAAAGATGCGGGGAGCTCGAGCAGTAAAGATCATGTGCAAACTGATAACAAGGATCATTATGTTCCTTCGAAGGAGGTTTGGTTCCCACGACCTTGTTTTGATTTTTTTGGTTCTGTTGTAGCCGATAGGGCTTCCAAGTTGCATTTTGTGGCTATTTTAGGGGAAATCTGGGGTCCTTAGACCAATTTATCAAAATTTCATTCTAAATTACGCAAACGTTGGCCTGCTTTGGTTTGTTTTCAGTTGTTATCCTCCAATTCCTGTGTTCTGGTTTTTGAAACCCCTCGTGGCAAGGATGATGTTCTTAAAAGCCCATTTCATTGGTTTGTAAATATTTTAGTTAGGGTTTCTGTTTGGAAACCCTTCTTTGTACCGGAATGGGTCAAACCTAATTCTCTTCCGGTTTGGTTTGGTTTGCCTCAACTTCCATTTGAATTTATGGATCTGGAGGTACTGAAATCAATAGGGGATAATTTTGGTTGTTTTTTAACATCTAAATCGGTTCTTGAGGAAGGGAAGGTTCTGGTAAAAATATGTGTTCTGATTTCCCTGACATCAGTATGCCCAATTTCTTGTAATATCAAGTCAAATGAAGGCATCTAGAAGCAACCTATTGTGAAAATGAAGCATGAGCTGCTTCAAAATCTGATAATTGTGGATGTTCCTTTGTTTTTTGACTTCTGAAATGTAAAAACTGGTTTAAACAATGAGGTTGATCGAAATATTTCTTTTACTCCTGCTCCAACCAAAGACTCCTCTCAGGTCTTGGTAGGGTCTATTTGTCATGGCAAGAAAGATCTTAACAATGCCGCTCAAATAAATCATAATACTCCTGCTAAAGAATCTCCTCAGGTATTAACTAGGTCTATCTGATATCTCAAGGAGGGACTTAATAGTATCGTCCTCCCTAATAGTAAAACTGCCACTGTCGTTTCTGAAAGTGAGGCAAACATCTTATCTCAGGGTATGGGGATTGTTGGTCATGTTAAAGATGGCATTCCCAATTTGGGTAAACAGTCGGCTCTTCCTCCATTACATGAGTCTTTTGTTTGTTCTATTAAGGAGGGGGGGTTGGGTGGGAGCGTAGGGGTTGAGGTCATTAATGCTTTAGATCGATCGTCTGATCCTATTGTTGCAACCAAGGTAATTGCTCCGGTTGTGCCTAACATTGTAAATCATGATGAAGATGCTTTAACTCAACAAGTCAAAGAGTTACTACATAATGAGCCTCCTAGGGATAGTACTAAGCCTCAAACTCTGCATATTCTTCCAGATGATCACACGGCTCAGCTAGTTGAACAGTTTCTTAAATCCAATAAGGATTTTGCGGAAGATGAGGTCTCGGAAAAGGTAGTGTGCTCTATTGGGAATGATCTAGATTTAATTCATAAGAGTTTGTATGTCTCTCCTTCCTTAAATCCTTCTGAGGCCCCTATTAACACCTCTCAGGATGATCCAAATAGAGTTGTTCTTCAGAAAGTGACCTTGTCGCATCGGTCATCTCCGGTGAAAACGCCCATTAAGTCTTCTATTGCTCAGGTTCAGCTGAATTTCCCTAACACTATAGTATCTCCTGGAAGGGGTAGACCTCCAAAGAGTCATAAAACTCAGTTGGAAATTGACGCAGGTGTTCAACAAGTTCTGTCGGCCTCCCCTGGTTTCAAAAAGGCGGCCATCTTGAACTTTGGGAATGGAAAAGGTAGTGGGTCATTCAAAGTCAAAAAAAAAAGTGTGTTCTTAGCCCTCCGGTTACTAGATCTGCTTTGGTCAAGAGAAGCTTACACAAAAGCTTTGGGGAGAAATGTTCTTCTCCCATTAATGTAAAGAGGGGAGATTCGACCTCCCCTCGAATCCAATGAAGATTATATCATGGAATGTTAGGGGCTTAAATGCCCCTAGCAAGAGACTCTTGATCAAGTCTCAGTTAGATTTGGTTAAGTGGGATTTAGGTTTACTTCAGGAAACTAAACTTTCGGTGGAAAAATCAGAATTTGTATTTTCTTCTTGGAAAAAATGGAAGTTTTTTTCTTGTCCAGCTGTTGGGGCTTTGGGAGGTCTGGCTCTATTATGGAATGATTTTGTAGTTGATGTACAATTGGTTGCATCTGAGCCTAACTGGATGTTGTCATTAGTCTCATTCAGAGCCTCAAGTTTTAAAGTATGGGTGTTCAACGTTTATGCCCCCTCAGGTATTTTGGCTAAATATAGGTTGTGGCAGGAACTCATTAGGGTGTCTTCCCCCCTTAGGAATTCTTTTATCATTTTTGGGGGAGATTTTAATGCAGTTTTGAATTTAAGTGAAAAATCGGGAGGGATTTACCCAAATAAGAAATCCATGGATGATTTTAATGCATTCATTGTTGACATGTCCCTTTTTGATTGCAAGCCCAATAATCTATTCACATGGACAAATATGAGGAAATTTTTTTCTCAGATTGCGGAAAGGTTGGATAGATTTTTACTCTCATCCAATTGGTTTGATTCAGCCATTGAGTTTTTCTCTTCCATTCTCCCCATGGCTGGATCAGATTATTTCCCAGTCTCTCTGACTATTGTATGGGATAAACCTGGTCACAAGCTTCCTTTTAAATTCGAGCCAATGTGGTTTAGGGACCCCTCTTTTCTTCCCCTCCTGAGACAATGGTGGGGAGAGGCTCCTTTCTGTAGGGGTTCTAGAATGTTCCAATTGGTTAAGAAGATTACTTTCTTAAAAAAAAATATTAGGGGTTGGAACTCCCTTCATTTCAAGAATATTTTTGCAGAAAAACAGAGGGTCTTAGACATGTTAGAGGTCCTCAATAGGCATGTCTTGCAGCATGGTTTGGGCTCTAAGGTGTTGGATGAACTTAGGTCTCTTAGGAGTGAGTTAGAAGAAATCTTGGCTAGAGAGGAAGTTTATTGGAGACAAAAATCTTGGGAGTTATGGCTAGCTGATGGTGATAAGAATACAAAAAATTTTCATGCTAGCACTAAATTGAAAAGGGCTAGGAATAGGATTTCTTGTATTCAGGATTGCCAGGGAAATATCCTTTCTGAGGATGGGGATATCTCTAAGGAAGCGGTTAAGTTTTGTAAGAATCTTCTTTCTTCTGAGAATATTGAGGATTCAAACAATATCTCGTCTCGTATTCCTTCTCTTGTCTCTCTTGAGGATAATAGAATGTTAATGTCTCCTTTTTCAATAGAAGAAGTTCGGGGGGCTGTTTTTGCTATGAATCCTGATAAGGCTCCCGGGCCTGATGGTTTTACTCCTTTGTTTTTTCAAAAATGTTGGGAGTTTGTCGGTCAGGATGTTCTTTTGGCTTTAGAGGAAGCTAGGAGGAATAGGTCAATCCTTAAAGAAATGAACACTACCTTGATTGTCATTTTACCTAAAAAGGATGATCTTAAAACCTTCGCAGATTTCCGTCCTATAGCTTTATGTAACACCGTTTATAAGATATTCTCTAAAGTAATTGCTTTGAGGTTGGCTAAGTTATTACCAAGAATAATATCCCTTGAGCAAGGAGGTTTTGTCCCTCAAAGGGAAACTCTTGAAGGGGCTATAGTTGCACATGAGGTCCTACATTCGATTGCTGCCCAAAAATCTCCTACAATGATTCTTAAGTTAGACATGATGAAAGCCTATGATAGGGTTGAATGGAATGCATTAAAAATTGTTTTGTCAAGGTTGGGTTTCTCCCTGGCTTGGATAAAATGGATTATGGCTTGCATTTCCTCGGCAAGATTCTCGGTTCTTATTAATGGGTCCCCCTATGGTTTCTTTCACTCTACTAAGGGTTTAAGGTAAGGGGATTCACTCTCACCCTTTTTTATTTATTCTACTAGCTGAAGTTCTGAGTTGGGCAATTGGCTCAACTCGTGAGAGTGGTTCATGGAAGGGCATTAAAATTCAGAATTTTGATCAGAGGATCTCTCATTGTCTTTTTGCTGATGACACCCTCCTATTTGGTTGTGCAACCTTGAAGGAGGCTTGGGCTATTGATCAAGTGATTATGAATTATGTTGCTTTTTCAGGTCAGAAGGTCAACAACGAAAAATCTAAGGCTTTCTTCTTAAATACTCGTTCCTTGCTCTGGGATAAGCTTCAAAAGTTTTGGGGTTTCCAACTTGGGGATCTTCCCTGTACTTATTTAGGTGTTCCTTTTTTTGCTAATAAGGTTAAGGTTAGTTTTTGGGATAAAATAGTTTCAAGGGTGTCTAAGAAAATTTTGGCATGGAACCACAAATGCTTACCATGGCGGGGAAAATTGTGTTGATTAAGTCAGTCTTGAATGCGGTGCCAACTTACTTAATGTCAATTCTCAAAGCTCCAAAGGATGTTATTGTCAGTTTAAAGGATACTCTGAGGTCTTTTCTTTGGAACAACAACAGGGATGGGAAATCTAGGATCCCTCTGTTAGCTTGGGATAAGGTTTGTCTTCCTAAAGAGCTTGGGGGATCTGGAATTCGTAGCTTAAAAAATCAAATTTTGGCACTGGGGGCCAAATTAGTGTGGAAATTGTATGATAATCCAACCTCCCTTTGGGCTAGAATCATGTTCGCCAAGTATCTTTCTAATGGAGATAGGGAGTCTATATTTCGGGCTGAGTCTCTACCTAAGGGGTCGACCATTTGGAATTTCATGGGAAAATGTAGAAGAGTCTTGCTGCCACATCTTTCTTGGGTTGTGCATAATGGTTTGAAAGTCAGGTTTAGGGATGATGCTTGGAATGGTCATTGTCCTATGGATTCTATTAGGGATTGGTCACCCTTGAAATCTATTCTTTTGGATAAATGGGGGGCCTACTTATCAGACTATTTTATTGTAGTTCATGATGGTCATATGGTGATGGCCCAATGGAAGTCGATTGAGTTTCTTCCTATTAGTCCTAGTCTAAAAGCAGATTTTTATTCTACTCTTAGAAACAGAATTATCATCTTATCTGAGCTCGATGATGAGCTGATTTGGACCAAGAACTCTACTGGCAAATATTCAGTGAAAGATGGATATAACTCCCTTATGTCGGCCAAGGATCTCTCTTCTTGGCCTTACAAATTATTTTGGCATCCCGCATGTTTGCCAAAGGCTAGAGCTTTTGCATGGCTTGCTGTTCAAGACAAGGTTCTTACTGGGATGAGACTGGATAGGATGGGTTTATCTGTTGTCTTCCCTTGTGTTCTCTGTAATAAAAAATTGGAATCGTCATCTCATCTTTTCCTTCATTGTGATTTTGCTCTAGGGTGTTGGAATTGGTTCTTCGAGAAGTTAGGTCTCTCTTTTGTTACTAGTGGGGACCTCCTCTCACACTTTAGAGCTTGGCCTCTTTTGTTCTCTTATTCTTTTTATGCCTGCCTTTGGATCATAGCTCCATCGATCATTGTTTGGAACATATGGTTAGAGAGAAATAATAGGATCTTCAAAAAATCATCCACGTCGCTTTCTAATATCTTAGTCAAGATAGAGGCTTCTATCTCGGAGGTGGTCTTGTCATATATTCATAAGAATTTAGATCATCTGACATCCTTCTCCCATTGGGATGGCATGATCACAAGGACATGGAAATCCCTGTCTATTATTCCCTCTCATGGGTTAGTTTCAAAGGGTATGGCTTTTAAAAATAAGAGAATTATGGCTACCTGGGTTCCTCCTCCTCCGGGTCATTATAAACTCCATTTTGATGATGCCTCCAAGGGGAACCCGGGCACGGCGGGGGCTGGTATGGCCATTCTAGATCATAATGCAGTTTTAATATCTGCTCAATGTCATGCCCTTGGTTTTCATTCAAACAACTTTGCTAAATGTCAAGCTCTGTCACTTGGGATTGACATGGCTATTTCCCTTGGGATCAAACATCTTCACATTCAGGGGGACTCAATGGTTGTTATCCAAAGTGTTTTGAATTGTAAAAGTAATTGTTGGTATTTGAAGTATTTAATTGACCACATCTTGGAGAAATTATCTTTTTTTGATACCTATATGTTATCTCATTGTTTTCGAGAGTTAAATAAACTGGCAGATTTCCTGGCTAATTTGGCAATTGACTCGGCTGCTTTTTATAAAAATGTGGAAATTGGTGACATTCCTCAAGATGTCCTCCTCGGGTATATGCCTCTTCCCGAAGATTAATTTCATCTATTTTGATTTTTTTCCTCCATTTCTTATTGAAGTATATAGATTATCCCCTTCTCAGATTTTATATGTGGGGTAGATGGTAATATATGTACTTCTTGAGGATTGGGGAGGTAGTAAGTCAGGTGGCAATATATTATGATAAAGTTCCTTCTCTTTATCTTCATTTCTTAATGAAGTATACATATTATCCTCTCCCCAGTATAGCCTGTATCTGTTCTTTTTGTGCTGTTAGGAGTCCTTTATTTCTATCTGCATTTGAAGTACTTATACATCTCTGCTCTTGGGGTAGACGTTAATGTGTGTATTCCTTGAGGATTGGAGAGGTTTGTTCAGTTTATTTTATTAACCCATGAGTTACATATGTCTTGGAGGTATACCTGGATTAAGCAGAAGTATGGGGTGTTTTTCACGGGCGTTTTGGCTTATTTTGTCAATTATGGGTGCTTGTTCTATTAATTGTAAATGTTGTTATTAAGTACGCCTTATATTGTTCACATTCAGACATAAAAGTTTAAAGTGGTGGTATCCTACTTTGGGACATTGCTTCATTATTTTTACATACTTGTGTATAATCCCAAACAGGGCTTGAGGCCTTTTGCTTCCTCGATCCGATTGGTCTTATGGTGCGCGGAAATTATTTTTTATCTTGCTTCATTCTTTGGTGCCACTTTAAGAGTTTTTGTTTCTTACTCATTGGCAAAAAGCTTGTATATGTACGATGGCTGGAAGATTAATTATAGGAATGCACTTCTATTTTTTGCCATATAGGGTGTCTTTATTGAGAGTTATGTTTGCGTGTTTTTGGGGTACGGGGGAGTTCTCTTGTACGAGAGTAATCCTTTCTCATAAATTCATCATTTGTTTCCTCCCGTGTTGTTTTGCACGGTTTTGGTTGCTTCATGTTCATAACGTGGCAAAGTTTAGGATCTCTTGAGAATTCTTGTTCGTGTGGATATCTTGAGTCATTAATTGGCTTGGCTGGCTTTATGCTTCGCATGGACATTGTCATCATCTTTTAGTAAGATGGCGGCTTTTGTTTCTGTCTTGCATTCTTGGTGCCGTGTTTTTTTTGAAAATGTCATCATTTTTGTTTAGGGTGGCGGCTTGGATAATGACATCATTTTTGATTAGTGTGTCGTCCTCTCGTGGTTGTTTTTACTGTCTTATGATGACATTGGGTTCTTTTATTCTCCTCGACTCTCTTGGCTTTGCATTTGCTTTCCTGATGGAATCAGTGGGTTACCACATTCTATTGCCCCGCAAACACTATGATTTTCAAGACTCTTTTGTTTTGGATGATGAAAAGCTCGGGCGTTTGTTTCAAATTCATTTGGTGGATTTTTCTCTGGCTTTTCGCAAAGTTTTGGGAAAGCGATGGCTTGTGGATAACCCAGGTTGTTTCCTTGTTGATATTGCATCTCGGTTTCTCACTGTATGTATGGATGTGCTTCTAGATTTTGATATGGTTAGGGCAATTTTTGATACATATTTCAGCTCACACTTCTACGCTTCGGTTGATTTGGATAATGCTCTCTCTAATTACCGCTTTGATTTTGGTGATTTTGAATATGTTGGCTTTATTACTCATTCTCAGTTATTATCCTCTAGGTGGCATGGGGAACTCCTTTCAATTTTAAGGAATGGGCTAATATCTAACATATATGATGACACATTATTTGAATTGGCAGCCCTTTTAGACTATGTATCACCAGATTGTCTGGCTGCAGTGGTTAATGTTTTTGCAGGATTACATTTTCTTTTAGAATCAATGTCTAATGTTCGAGCTTCGCCAGTCTAGATTCCTCCTATACAGATGGTGCCTCCTTCCTCTCCGTCATTAGAAGGGCTTAGCTCATGGCTCTCAATTCCTTGACATCATGCTCTTGGGTTTCTGTTTGAGTGCAACAGGTTTTTTTGTCCGCAGGTTCTTTGTGCAAGGATATGTTTTCCTCATTTTGGCAAGCAGAATTGTTGTTCGTGGGACATAATGGGTGGTTTTCTACACACCTGTTGGACATTATGGTGTTGAGCGGGTGATACAAAATCTTGTCAAGCATGGAAGCTTTGTGGTTGTGTTCCCCCTTTTGCAGTTTACTCCTCAAAATTCTTTTTTGGGTATTATGGAGAATGATATGCATCTTCGAAGAATCATGTAAGGGGAGGGTGTGAATATCAAGTATGTAATGGGTCTATGGGGTTTTTTGGATAATGTCAGGTATATCCTGATAAGCTTTGTAACGAGAGGGTGTTTAAATTCAGATATGTAATTGGGTATATGGGGATCTAAACTTTAGTTTTTTTCTCTTTTTTGGGCCACAACCGGAGGTTTTCTTGCGGGTTCTTTCCTGCCGGTATGCCCTTTGAACCCGTTCTGTATTTTCAAATCTATAATTTAATAAAATATAAGTTTAGTGGCTTGTCCACTTTTATCAAAAAAAAAAATTAAAATTAAAATTCAAACACCTTAGTTACTTAAACAAAAGAAAGGTTAGAACCATTTTCTATGAAGAGCTTTGTGGATGGTCATAACCTATAAGTGTTTCTTTTAAGATGCTAGTATCATTTTTTTTAAGTACTATTTTATCTAATGTACCTTGCTATTGGACTTGATCAACCCAATAACCTTATATATGTCATTTATTTTATAGTAAAAGAGGATACTCATCTGGTCTAGAATGCATGATTATCGTTTTAGAATATATGTTGAATATATAATGATGAGTGACTACATAGTATGGGATATGCATGTCCCATTCCTTTAGTATAAGTCATGTCAACATAGGATAATACTTTAAAATTTAATGTTGAAGTTACATGTTAAAAATATTATATTAAAGAAAATAGATAGCATAATAAGACAAATTGATGAAGTTGAAATATATGAGATTAAGCATTGTTAATTTTTGCAATTATAAATTTGGGATATACTTATAAGAAATGTGTATATATAGTTCCCATCATAATTTTGATTGGCAAAATAATTCTCTTGAAATTGTTTGCTAGTTTAAAATAAATAAATAAATAAATAAAGGTAAAAGAGATCAATGAATCAAAAGAAGAAAATATTGTACTTGATCAAGTATAAATATTCAATCTTGGCATATTCAATTATTGATTATGTATATGTTGAATTGAGAGGTAGATATAGATCTTATTGAGGACAATAGCTAAATTATAGGGGGGGATTGTTATATGACTTTTTCTCCAACAGAAGATGAAGTGATGAAATAACCCTTTTGGAATTAAAAAGGGAGATAATAAAATAAAGGATATCATAATCCTTTGGTTTGAAGAAAGGTTAATAAAGAATGTTTATGAAAAAGTCTCTTAAAAGGTTGTTATAGTTATATTTATTAAAGGATATAAATAAAGGTGACCTTTTCGAAAGGGTGTGATGGTTTGGAAACTATCCCTTAAAAGGTTATATAAATCATTTAAGGGAGACTTAGAAGGGGACATGGAGATCACTAAAGGAAGAAGAAGAAGGTGGCTTGGTCAGCTATGGGCATGGGAGAAAAAATAGGAATTCAGAGGGCACAAAGGAATGAAGGTTAAGGTCATTGGTTGGCATGGGCATTAGAGAAGAGGCATGCATTGTGTGTCCAACTCAGGTACAATGTACACTCGAGAGTATCCTGGCCAAGGCTACGTGTTTTTCATGTCGTGAAGGCTTGTGACGTTCTATGTAACAACATGTCCTCTTGGAGTGCTTTCTTGTCATAAAAGAGCATAGACCTGTGACTATTCCTTTGTATTCTGGATAATATGGTTGGTTTTGTGTAAGAACTAGTTTCCCTGAGAAGTGCACACTAGCAATAAGGGCCAATACCATTGAAATCTCCTTGGAATGAGAGTGACCTTTTCAAGCCTCATGATATAGATAAGTACTTGAAACCCTTGATGATAAAGGATAATGAGTTTATAATGATTTTGGTAATAATACATGGCTATATTATTTCATCTATTGTGTTATCAATTGACTTTATAATTGTTGTCAAATTATTACATCAGTCATTTACATCTAATTTAATCTTATCATATTTTATAATTGGTCTTCACATTAATATTTAATCTATTAACTTTGTTGCAATTACTTAATTAAGTTTTGGAGAAAAATGTCATTACACTCCACCTCGATTCATCAATACATGATTATTGTTGCAAACCTTCATGTGCTCCTTATAAATCCACATTGTTTTTTTAACTCGCCATGCGTCAATCTTTGCACTCGCTCATTCATAAAAAGGTTATCACCTTGGATGTCATAATTTACTTGGAATTTTCAAAATATTCTACCAAAGGGTTGGGAATAACTTTTATGATTAAAGTTGACAGAGTTTATCTTTATTGTTGCTTTCTTGTAAACATTGCTCTATTATCTTGTGAAGTAGATAATTTAATGTTTAACAATTGATCTTGACATAATTATTTTTTAAGAGGAATTCTTACCAACATTGAAGACATAGCAATGGTGCATGATGTAGTCAATTGTTTCAACCATTACTCCTTCCAAGCATGCCACTTTACTATGCTTCATTCTTTCACTTTAATAAACACATACATGACAAAGCATCTCACTCAACTTAAACTAGCATACCTATCTTTAGAGGAATATAGATAAAGTACATCGAAAGATATCATATTTGTTCATTATTCCACTTTAAAAATTATTATGTTATTATATTGCAACTAATATTAAATTATTATATTATAATATTGTAATTAATATTATTATTATTTTAATATACTATACTATATTATTATATTTTTTATATTTCTATTAAACCCTCAAACAAAGAAAAAATCTATTAAAACTATATTATTATCATATTATATTATTATTATATTAGATTGAGATAATTACGCAGTTAACCGATTACATGATAAAGATGGACATAATTGATTGATCAATTAAACTCAAAGTGAGTGGTAGTTGAGAGGAGAAAATAAATAGAATATTTTTTTGCTAAGTGTCACAAACACGTCAAATTAAATGCTTCTAGTTTGTAATAACAGACATTTTTGCATCCATTATGTGAGTGTACTATGTAATATGCATTAGGAATAATTATTGATTTGAAATGAACTACAAAAGATTGAAATGTGCATTATAAGAGTAGCTATGAATTAAAGTGTATTCAATTATTTGACAATATTTTATTATAACTACAAATTAGAGTAAACTTTCATTATTCAAGTATATCAAGAGGATCACTTAATTTATATATAAATATATAATATAAATTTATTAATGTGATTACATCTTTATCTAAGTCTACATACATTTAACATAACTAAAAAGTATTACGCAATTCAAATTACATAAAAAGAACAAGGCAAATATTTACATCAAAAGGAAATAGGACTCACATATCAACAATTTAAATCTGTCGACACAATCTGTTATTATAAGTTCTATTTAATGAAATAAAATATTCATGATAAGCTTATATATAGTGTACAATGAAATTTTTTCTCATGTACAACTTTTATGAATCAAAGTCAAATATAAAGATGATCACTTAATATATATATATATATATATATATATATATATATATATATATATATATATATATATATATATATATATATATATATATATATATATATATATATATATATATATATATATTAATGTGATTACATCTTTATCTAAGTCTACAACATTTAACATCATTAAAAACAATTCAAATGACATATAAGAAAAAAAAACCAAGGTCAATATTCACATCTGAAGGAATTATGATTACACAATACATTATTATATGTCCTATCTAAGGAAATAAAATATTCATGGTAAGCTTATATATAATATAGAAAGATTATTTTTTCTATATACAACTTTTATGAATCAAAGTCAATTGTACATTTTTTCATCATTAGTGTTTCTAATGAAGTACTAGTCTAACACATTAAGGAAAATGCTAGAAGTTATTTCTCTACTAAAGAGATTACATTTAGTTGTTCAATTGATTAAATAGTGAAAGGGTGCCCCTAATGGATAGCAATACATGTTTAAAGCTACTCCTTGCAGGCAATATAGTTTAATCCAAGGAATTGAAGATAGTACCACTAGATTTATTTCACATTATGTCATGGCTCCTAATTTTATTTATTTTTTATTATTGTAATTCAAAATATTTTGAATTTGTATTTAATGAATGAATAAAATTATTTTAAAATCTTGAAAATCATTATCTTTTGATTAAATTATAAATTATGTTTATATATTAATGATTCGTGTTCTATATTTATCTTCCATTTATTACATGATTGATTAGCTTTTTGTAACTAATATTTTTTTCTTTTTTAAGATTTTCTAAATATAATTGATATGAAAGAGATGTGTGTGTGGAATATTAAAAAATATCAGTGAAGACTTATTCCTACGTCACTCTTTGGGAACATGCCTTTATCATGTTTTGTGGCTGCAAATTGTATATCTCTGCCTTATACAATTTCTTGTCATGTTTTTGATACCATAACTCTCTCTTTAAATACCACTCTACAATTCATGTTTTCCCCTCGATGCAACCATTTGTTGAACTCGTGTGATAGTTACACCTAATCTTTTAGATGTAATGGTCAATCCTTGATTGAATGGGTTTATATTGTTATTCAAGCTTTTACATACATTGATGGAACTTAAATAAGATGAGTAATGTTTTATTTTAAATAAAAACAAAAAGTCTCAAGTAATAATGAATACATTTTTGCATAGTTTTAGAAATGGTTCACAAGGTAAGTTCTTTGGATCATATAGGGATTCATTTTCACATATTTTGTTTAGAGAATGAAGCTTTCAATTTCATATAGAACATTAAATAAAAGTTATAACACTTCGTAGGTTTATTTTCATAGAGTAGATATCAAGTTGAGTGTTGTCTATATGATTTCGAATCCCTAGCGGAGTCGCCAAAAATCTGTTGGTAAACAGATTTGTTGCTTTAAGAAACTTTCTTGAAAAACTCTGTTTTGCCCTGTAATTAGCAACAAAGCATTCACAATAGTTGAAGAATCACAAAGAAATGGTAATTCTTCTCTGCGTTTGAGAGGGGCAGCTCCCTCGTATAATGGGGGTATTTGGATTTTTCAAAAATTTAAAGAACGAACAATAAAGAAAGATTGAACACCATATAAGGTATGAATCTAGATTAAAATAAATTCCATATAATCAAGTTTGAGATACCACAACTTGAAATAAACTTCTTCACATTCAATGTTAAAGGGAAAGCATTAGGTAATCATCAATTAAACATAAGAACATTGATAATAACCCATGAGAATAAGTTGAACACACATCCAAATTGATCTCTATTGCTTAATTGCTTGAATAACACTATCCAAGTCTCTTATACAAAGCTTGTGAAAAAGTGGAATCCCTACATTGAATAATAATGAGGTATATATAGGTGAAGTGGTAACCACCTGAGGTAACTACCCTAACCACCTTTATAACTACTTTATAACTTCCTCAACTACTTGAAATAACTTCCTCAACTTTGGGAAAAATAACTACTTAGAATAACTACCCAAAATGAGAACTTAGGATAACTACCTCATATGAAAAGAGCCAAGATTATCTTTTATTACAATACAGAAATAGAGATGAGAGAAAGGAAACTCAATCATGAGAGTTATTTACCAAGAAAGACAAAAACATGATGCGAGTAACACAACAAAAATGAAGACTATACAAAATGCAACTCTGCACTTATTCTAAGCTAACTCCTTGCGTTGTCGATGAGGCTGTTGCTTCTGTAGGCACATTATGTTGTCCAGGTCCTTTGTCTCTGAAGATTTTGAAAAGTCGGATGGCTGAAGTGACAGATTTTCCTTTGGGAATTAGGATGTTGGCTATCCTCATTTTCCATGTCTTCAAGTTTCTATGAATGCCACTTAGTTCTGTCACCATGCTGAGTATCTGAGACATAGAGATTCTCAAGGAAGAGTAAATATCAATCAATTTTTCCATGGTATTTTCATTGAAGTTTGTCCTATTAAAAAGCTGTTGATCTACCATGTTCTGGAAGCTATTCTGTAACACCTGCAAATCTTCCATCAATGTCACGTCTGGGAAAAGAGCAGTGAGTTGTCCTTGGAGTTTGGTACACACTCGATCACATGAAAGAATGAGCTTTTCTAACTCTAATGAAACTTGATCTATGATCACTAGTTTCCAGTTAATGCTTTCTATCCATATTTCTAGATAATCTTTTTCATTATTAGGCAGGATTTTCTCAGTTGCAAGGGTGTCCATTCCAATTTCTATCATTTGTTTGAAATCATTCACAATTTCCTTCCAAGTTGTTTCCTCTTTCTTGACATTCTTCAAGTCTTTCTCAATAGTATTTTTCTTTATTAAGGCCTCATCATGGATAGATTTTGCTTGGACTAGGAAATCACATGCAAGAGTTTTGACCTTTTCTACCCAACCTTCAATTACCTTTCCATAGGCTTGGTACTTTTGAAGATTATCCATAACATTCCTTTCAATTACTCCTTCTGGTGTCAATATAATTGGCTGGCAATCTACACTTAGTGGCATAGTGGAGGTATCAACTACGGATTTCAAGTAAGAAGACAAAGTGTGCACTTGTTGTTTCAATTGATCCTTGGATTGCTTATCCTTTTCACTTCTCTCCACCATTCTGGCTGCCATCACATTAAAGTTCTGAATATCAAACTCATGAGAAGAAGGTCCCATATCAATCTTTGTCACAACAAAGTCCGCAGAGGTGGCCTCATTTGTATCTTTCTCAGATATGGGTTGAGCAATCTCTAAGCACATATTCTTTGAACTTGGATCAGTCTTTATTCTTGAGGATACTTTGAGTTTCTTCGGTTTTTCAGCTCTTCCAAAGAGATCAGATATGCTACTAAATTCAGGTACCACCAACTTTTCTACCTTCCTCTTCTTCAATAGACTTTGTTCTAACCATGGGAAAGAAGAATTTTCTGTGGACTCTTGGGTGATTTCTTGTCTTGCTACCAGTGTTGTTGTCACCTCTCTGATTTCTTCAACTTGATGACTTGGATTACTTGGAAATGATGAATCTATGACTAAAGTATTTTGTTGTGCTTCTTGTCGTAGGGATTCAATAGGAACTAAGGGAGGTATGGAATGGATTCCATCATCAAATCTTGTGTCATCCAAAATTTCCACTGGAACTTGATCCTTTACTTGACTTGCAATAGAATTTTCTTCTATGTCTTTTGCTCTGGATTTCTTCCTCTTTTGTCGAGGTTCATCACCACATGTGTTCTGAAGATTGTTCCTCCTTGGAGGGTCTTCATCTCCATCACTTCCTTGAGTATTCTGGTAAGAAGGAGTATCCCTAGTTGGAGTATGGGAAGAATGTAGCGAAGTAGAGCTCTCAAGCTGATTTCCTTTTCTTCTTGGAGTTTCCTTCGTTGGTCTGGTAGCAGTCATTTGAGTAATCTTCTTCTTAATCCAGGCTTCAGAATTCTTGATTACAAAACTCGTTCTTTCTCTGACATCTCTCACTTCTGGATCTGCCCAATTCAAATTGGGAAGTGGCTGGGACTGGACTTGCTCAAAATAGATAGGATCAATCAAATCAGATCCATCATCTTCAATGCCTTCTATGGTCCAATCCATCTTGAAATCATTCATTTGCTTCAAAGTCAACCTTGTCCAATCTCTTTTTCTAACCTCGAACTCATCTTCACAATCCTCCAAAAAGTCTTCAAGATTAGGAAAATGAAAATAGCCAGGACCTAACTTTAAGCTGTTCTTGACATAATCCTTACTATCAAAAGGAAACCTCATCTGATATGGATACAAGTTGACCTTGGATAAAGCTTTTTCTGTCTCATCTGCTCTTGAACTTGACTCACATCTATAGTGCCTGAGACAAATGGGAAAGGCTACCCCTTTATTCTTTCTATCTCTACATTTCTTTTGAACTGAAACCAATTGTCGACAAAGCTCAACTAAAATGAGCTTATCATCAACATATCTGGGTAGCTTGTGTGGATAACCTTCAAATCCTCCTACTCGAAGATAGGTAAATCTCGAAAACTGGATGAAGAAACTTCCATATTTCTTTATCAATTTAGCGGCTTCCTTTGATATTCTGGTGGCAATGTCTCCTTGTAATAACCTTACTGCCCACATTGTGAAAGCATCATTCACCCGCCTGAAATACACAAAGCTTTCCTCAAGTTGCAATTGCTTGTAATAATGGTAAACTTGAGTTTCTTGATTTAGGACACCATTAGTACTTAACCCTGGCCATGACCTCAAATTAGCAATAGCATATATCAAGTAAGAGATCATATGGAAGCGTTGACTTGTTTTGAAGTGCACTAACTGGTCATGTATGCAGTTGCTGATGAGATGGCCCCAGTCAATGAATTGCTTACTAACAAAGATGACTGTTATGAAGAGGTACATCCACATTTCGAACTCAGTGGAATTAGGACTTCCTGTCACTCTATGGAGTAAGATAATCAAGTAACAAACCTCTTTGATGAAAAGAGAACGATGGAGTGTTTTTGGAAGCTGAGACTGTCCTCCTCATGGTGCGACCATCCATTCTTTAGCCAGATTGTTGAGGCATTTGCTTCTATTATCGCTGAAGTATTTGTAAGCTTTTTGCTTATCGATGTGAGTGAACTTTTCCTTATATGGCAAACGAAGAATAATAGCTATTGAAATTCCATCAAGTTTGGCCATTAAGGATCCATCTGTAGCTCTTATCTCTCTTGCATCTGGATTATATCTTTTTGAGCATTCTATCATCAAATCTGTACATTGAATTGCTATGGGAAAACATGCTGCTTCAATCAAGCCGCTTCCTGCCACTCTACAAGACAACTTTGATTTGTCGCCTTCCATGAAGAACTTTTTGATTTCCTGCAAATTAATATGCCCAATCTTGGTATCATGAACCTCTGGAATCATGGTGGTGATCATCGGGGCGTACTCATACTCTTGAGCCTTGTATTTCATGATGATGTGTTTTGCAGATTCTTATATTGAAAACTGTTTGTAATATGTGAGTGAAATGCTTTAATAACTGGTTTGAACTTTGAATTTCAAATTTGTATTATCCTGCTTCAACCTTCTAGAGCATCCTCCTTTCAAGACTGCATAGACTCGCTTATCTTTCTACAGCTTGTCGACGTATCTTCTTTGTCAAACACATCAAGTGTTAAGTCTCCGCTCCTTATGTGTGGATATTTGAGGGACGTTGTCAAACAACTCACAACCTCCTTTTTTTTTTTATACACCTCCACATTTTGCATATAATTTTACTAAATCATTTTGACTCATAACATCTGCTAAAAACATTTTGTGCATATCTTGCAATCACTGCGATATATGCATTTCATTCGCTGAGATGACATCTCCTCAAGGCATGCTGTGGGAGCAAGGAGATTACTGGCAGAAAATCATGGAATTCGGTTGTAGGCTGGCAGAATACTTAGTTCATTTGCTTGAGTATTTCTAACGTCTTATCAACATACCCAAAGCGTGCAGAGATAATAATCATGCACTAAGGATAACAACCATTTCTTTGGAACTATTTTGATCAAACTATTTATTTCAGCGTGCATACAATCAATCAAAAACCACAAAAGCGCGCTATCCCTTGTCGCAGGTCAACAGATCACATCAAGTTTGAAGTAAAACTACGCATACATGACAATCTATAGATTGTGGATGATGATAATTATTCACAACTGTTTTTATTGCAATGACATGCATTTAAACTTTGGCGTTTATACTTTACATTGCTTTGAAGAGAACCATCTGATACACATACCACGTATCTAC